>NW_028120707.1:2500-262399 GCF_965178545.1 Coloeus monedula | reverse complement strand
AAAAGGTATCATGTTTGCTTGTATCAGGGTCTGCGACTTAGGGAGCTATCCCACGCAAAAATAAAACATACACTTTCTAACTCTAAACTGTTAAGAGTTTTTGTCCATCTCAGTTGGATATCGATATTAGATCGATATTCATATTTTGGTAAATCATAGTTAGCATAGGAGAAAGGCATGCTTGGTATGTACCTGGGATAGTTAGGGCTAGCTTTTAGTTTTGCAATGTTATTACGAAACATAGATCCGGTCTTGGCCAGTTGCCCCTCGTTTCGAAAAAGAGCTATAAAGGGACTTTCTGAAATAACTGAGATGAGATCTCCCCACGGAAAGAAGACAAATCTATTGGCAGCAGAGCACGAGGACTTCGTCTCATCTGTTGGTAGCCATTGCCCCCCCTTTCTTCCTCTCTACTCTTTTACTTTGTTTTTCTTTCTCTCTCTCTCTCTCTTTCTCTCCTCTATCACATTACCATGTTGTGGGTACTTAACAAAGGTGAAAAGGTGATTAAAACTGAAATCCCTTGTGTCCTTTTGCACTCGGAGATCTGTAAACAAACCATCACGACCCTCACTTCTATTAGCAGATCGTGACATTAAACTGGCATCACGGACAGGATTTCTGACAGACAGAAGGGGTTGCAAGGTTGTCTGTAGTCTGTAATAGGGGAAGGACGTTTCACTCCAGCCGCACCTAGCCCGACACCCCGCAAAGGGTGAGCGGTGTCTAGAAAGCAAGGGGTGTAATGAATTCCGAGACTCAATCTTCTAATTACAATTTTATTTATTAACAGCAAGCAAGCAAGGCAAAAGCAAATACAGCGCTGGGCGGCAGGGGAGTCTCCGCTCCACCAACTGCCGTGCTTTTCGCCAGTTCCAGTTCCTTCTTATACAGTCTCTTTTCCTGTTAACGTGTCTTTTTCATGGTATTCTGCGCATGTGTGACTTGTTGCTAGGGGGTCTTTTTTTCCTCCTGGTGGTTGCAGAATGAAGGTTAGTAGTCATCCTCCGGTGTCTTTTGGTTGCCCTTTCCTTGTATGGTCATTATGCTCAAGGTCCTGGAACTAAAAGCTGATTAAGCAAGTACAGATAGGGATTAGGCAAGCACATATTTGTCTCTGACTCTTATCTGGGTATAGGCAGCTGGTTTCTTGCTACTTGATATTTAGTGGACAAAACATCCTGCATCCTTTACAATCCCCCATTTCTCTTCTTTATTCACTTTTGTTCACTAAATCTTTGTAATTCTTGTTTAGCCAGTTCTAATGTTTCTAAGTTTTCTTCTTCAAGTATTAGTTTATACTTAGCTCTAACAAGCATAATGTGTGCCGCTTCTAAGCGGCTTCTTATTATAGAAATTAATTAAATATACATGGTCCAAAGGTGAGTCCAAGCACTAACAAAATTAATGGTCCTGCAATGGTTGAAAGCAATGTAGTCAGCCAGGGGGAATGATTAAACCAGTTTTCATACCAGCTTTGGTGTGTTTCCCTGTCTCGTTTCCTTTGTTCTAGCTGTTTTCTTAATTCGTTCATGGTGTTTATTACCACCCCGCTGTGATCGGCATAGGAGCAGCATTCTTCTTTGAGTGCTACGCAAAGACCCCCTTGTTGTAAAAACAGTAAGTCTAGTCCCCTGCAATTCTGTAGGACCAGTTCTGACAGTGACTTGACTGACTTGACTAATCCGTCAATTGCTTGCTCTATTTTACTTAAATCTTCATCTACAGAGATCCTTAGTGCTTTAAACTCTTTTTGCTGGTTAATTAGTGAGGTTATTCCTGTTCCAGCTCCTACTCCTCCTACTGTTAAGAGGGTTGCTATGGTTAGTGCAGTGAAAGATTTTCTCTTCATTAAGTGGTGTTCAGGGGTGATATGTTGCTTGAAAACATAGTCTTTAGGGTGGTAAGTTGTATTGGGTTGACCCTGAGTTGATGGACAGTCTTTAAGACCAATTACGCTTCTCACAATTTACATATTTAAACCGCACAGAAAGGCGGGACTCCCCTTTTTTTGGTCGGAGCTCGCTTGCTGGGAGGTGGGGGCTCCGGAGCCTCCCGGCCCCGCCGGGCCGGGCCGGGGCCACTGCCCCTTTCCCCCTTTCCCCACGCTGCGGCACGGACCCTGGGTGGCTGGGGGGGACTGCCTCAGAGCCACAGGCAGCTAAAACCAGCCATGGACTGCTCACAGCTAAACCCATCCAGCGCGGCTTCTGGGGACCGGCGGGTCCCTCTCCTCTCCACGCGGGGCCGGCGGAGTCAACGGGAGCCGGCAGAGCCTCCTGTCTGCAGCCAGCACACTTCGTGCTGAACTGAAGAGGACACCACGCAGCCAGCAGCACAAAGGGAGCGAGGTTTTCCCCACCGTAAAGGCTGAACAAGAACACTCTTCAGCATGGCGGTGTCAGTCAGAGAGAAAGAGAAGTGAGTCACATGGGACAGAGCTGAGCATGGCGACTGGGAGAAAAGAGGGCGGTGCCACGATTCTGGCGGGCAGCTTAAAAGAAACCTTCTTGCATGCCGTGGTAAGAAATTGTAATACCACAAACTGTTTGTCTCTTTAATCCATTTGAAGAACATGGGGGGATGGAGTATCTTCGTGTGCCTGTGAAGATTGTGAAGAATGCCGATGCCAGGCTTTATAGTAGTAAAAGGCTGTTAGAGACTTGTGGCGAAGAAGAGCCTTTGTGTGCAGGCCAAAAGAACTTATCCTTAAAAAGATGAATAACCCCATGTGATGGCCCATGTTTTGCAGTGTGAAGGAACTGTGAGATTTTTCATGGGAGAGATGTTCTACACACAGCAGATTGTTTGTTTCCGGGCGGATCTGCTGTTGGTGGCAGTTTGGGAACCACGTGCAACTGAAGGAAAAACCCTTTTTTCCCTTAAGCATAAGAGAGAGACTTTTCAAGAACTGGAACACTGACTAACATCCCATGTTCTGTTATCCCTTGTGTGAGCTAGGTAAAAGGAGAGAAGTGCTGGCTGGAGGGGGGGGGGGGGATTTGCTTTAATTTTGTTTTGTTATTGTCTCTTTACTTTTAATTCTATTAGTAATAAAACTCTTTCATTGTACTGCAACTGTTTAAGGTTTGTGCCTGCTTTGCTTTTCTCCTAATTCTTATCTCACAGAAGGAAAACAAGTAAGTAATGAATATTTTGAACCAAAACCACTACATAAGTGATTCTAGGTATGATGGTTACCTGAATACAATAGTCATGAGTATGATTAAAAACTTCAAGGGACAAACAAGGAGTAATTCCTATGCTTTGGCAGACCCATCTGGTATTGGCGGCTGGGATTAACCATGCTGCTGGCTGTCTCTGCTTTGGATTTTTCACTGTGATGTTGCATAAATGTTTTTTCTTTTCGGGAACAGTACCTACACATCGTCCTTGTCCTGATACCTGGGAGAGTGTTATCCCCTGCTCACTCACTTTGTTCTTTTTCCAAGAGCACTGTTTTGGGTTGCTCTCGTTGAGTCTTTGTGGTTTACCCATTATTCCGACAGCCTCATAAAAGGGAGGCCTGATATTATAGCATAACCAACATCCTTCTGTCAGTTCGGGGCTGGTCTTATTTAAAATGCCAAAGCTGGCTTGCATTACTTTCCATAAGGTGCTGTATTCCCTCAATTCTTTTTGGTCTGATTCAGTTTGATTATAAATAGTCGGTGTTTGAGCAGTGTGGTCTTCCTCTGCCGCTTGATTACCCTGGGACTGAATTTTTATAGGGGGGTTAATAACTACGTTGGGGCCTATGGCTTCAGCACTCGGTGGTATCTCTTCCCTTTTTATTAGAAAGTGCCCACCTCGATCTGTACCGGATTCCCATAATCTGGCTCCCCAGGTTTTTCCTATTGCCCATCCGGAATCCATTTTATTAGTCACATTTATCTGAATTCTGTGACAATTTCCACCCTGCTTTATTCCTGTGTCTGGCCCTACCTCTGGGGGCTGACACCTGCTGGGCCTCCACCTGACCTTGATATATTTGTCTTTTCCTCCTCCAGGGGAAAACCCAAAGGCGACTGTTTCACAGCCCCAGTATGCACAGTAGTAGTGTCCAGGCCAGTTACAATAGGTTTTCCCTGGGTTAGATGCTGGGCAGAAATAAAATCCTTTTTTGTTCAGGCATGGTTTTACTTGTATAATATCACAGAGTTGACAACTAAAGCTTGGGTTACTTGGCGTAGTTACTGTTTGTATAACCTTCTGATCTTCTCACCGTATTAATGACCATTTAAATGGTTGGTGTGATAGGGATTCTGTTGCGCTAGCTTCATTTAAATACAATGTAAGCACAAGAAGGGTAATATGCCGGGTCAAGCAACGAGCATCACTAAAGGCGTGGGGAGTACAAAAGTATGTTTGAGGATTCCTCCAATTTACACACTGCGACCTGCCCTCCCTCCAGGGATCCTTGTTCTTAATCTTACTTTTGAGGCATTTCCATGAGCGTAGTTTTATTATTCCATTCTGGGGGTTCTTTCCTCCACAGCCTTTTACTCTTCTGCCTCGCTCGTCGACTCAGTTGCTTCGAGCCACGAGGGGTACCATCTTCTCGGCAGCAAGAGTATTCTTTAGGAGACCCCTGGGGGCAGCTCTGTCGCTCTTGTTGCCTCTTAATGTAGGAGTCCCAGTTACAGTTCTTAACCTGAGGTGTATCACACCGGATTCCCTTCAGGTGGGTACGACAGGTGCAATGAATAATTTCAACTATAAAGGGGATTGGCTCACTAGGATGATAGCAATAATATTTTGGCTCAATCCCGTATGCAAGGATCTTCCACTATTCTTCAGATTCCTTTTTTATTAATCCTTCATGCATCACTTTATACTTTAGGATCTAATCAGTTAAGTCCCGCTGGAGCATCCAGCAAGGAATACAAACCCCTCTAGGGGGAACCTTTCGCCTACAGTGACTCCACTACTTGTCCTCGCATACTTTACAGATGTAGCATACAAACGGATAATAGTGACACTTGGGGTTCCCACACCTTATTTTAATATCTGCGCTAGAATTAGTCCTTCCTCAATATAATATGGTTCTGGTGCATATTCTACCCGATGTTTGCTCATGAATGATTTTTCTTCTGAATCTTTAATGTTAGGTCTCCGGGGCGGCTGGTCACCTGCCACTCGGGGGTTGGTCCCGTCACTGGTCCTTTGATTCTGCTAGCATGCGTCCATCCTTTTTCTGCTGTTCTAACTGCAGTCTCTGTGGTAAGTAGTACAAGATAAGGACCTTCCCACAGTGGGAGTAGGGTTGCTTCCTTCCAGGATTTTATCATCACCCAATCTCCTGGTTGTACCCGGTGTAGTTTAAGGTCTAATGGGGGTCTCTGGGCTAGCATTCCCTTTTTCCACAGATTCTTTCTATACTTCATTAAACTTGTGATATACATATTTATATTCTGATCTCTTAGGCTTGGGTGGTCTTGAGGCTCTTCCATATTATAGGGCATTCCGTACAACATTTCAAAAGGAGATATTCCCATGTCTGACCTAGGTTGGGTTCGAATGTTCAATAATGCTAGAGGTAGACACTTTACCCATGACAATTTGGTTTCCATCATAAGTTTTGTCAGTTGCTTCTTGATTTCCCCATTCATTCTTTCCACTCTCCCCGAGCTTTGGGGGTGCCAGGGAGTGTGGTAGTCCCATTTTATTCCCATTACTGTCATGATTTCTTTGATCACTCTTGACACAAAATGTGGTTCTCTGTCTGAATCAATGGTTTCTATTATCCCGTATCTTGGGATAATATGTTCTAACAAGGTTTTAATTACAACTTGCGCCGTTGCTCTTGCAGTCGGGAATGCCTCTACATAATGGGTTAAATGGTCCACTATTACCAGTAGGTACTTATATCTTCTGGTTTTTGGCAACTCAGTGAAGTCTAACTGAATGTTGGTGAATGGCCTATATGCTGTAGACCGTCCCCCCATTAGGGATTTCCTTAGGTTCGTCTTATTTACCTTTAGGCAAATAACACATCCCCTCACTATTTGTTTTGCTAGATCATTTGCTCCGATACACATATACTTAATGGCAAACTGGTCTACCAATGCCTGTGCTCCCCAATGTGTTTTGCTATGCATTCTCTTCATAATTTCCATGGCTAATGATTTTGGTAGCACGATCCTGTCATCTTCTGGGAGTCTCCATTCCCCTTTCGAATTTTCCCTCAATCCCATTTTCTGCATCTTTTCTTTCTCTTGGGCTGTAAAACTATAAATCTGCCAAATTTTACCATGGAAAAGACAATGCTTAGCCCCTGGTGTCTCACAGGCGCATTCTATAGCATCCATACCCCAATTGTCCCAACAAGCATAGCAAGGAGGGTCCTGTAGATTTCCCCCACAAGTATGGCACTTCCTTCTCTCAGCTGCTGGATCCTCTTTGGGAGTAGGTCGTAATGCTAATAGTGCGGCCCTTTTTGCTTCCTGATCTGCTGCATTATTTCCCCTGCTTCTGAAGTCCAGCCCTCTCTGGTGTCCTTTTAGATGTACAACAGCGATTCTTCTTGGCCCCCTCAAAGCCTGTAACACTTGTTTTATTAGATCTTGATGGACTAAGTCCTTTCCTTGGGAATTTATTAGTCCCCGTTCTTCCCATATTTTCCTAAAAGTGTGCACAACCCCATAGGCATACTTAGAATCAGTGTATATTGTTCCTAACTTATTTTTTAATAATTGCAGTGCTCGTAACATGGCATAAAGCTCACAGGCTTGTGCGGACCAGGATCTATTCAATGGTCCTGATTCTATCACCTTAAACTCTTCCCCTCCTATTATTGCATAACCGGATACTCTTTTTCCATTAATTACTCGAGATGATCCATCTACAAACAATCTATCCCCTTCTTCTAATTCTTCCTCTTCAAGATCTGGTCTTATTTTAGTTTGCTCTTCTATGGTTAACAGGCAATCGTGGGCCAATTTAGCTTCATCGGGCTCTCCATACAAAAACTGAGCAGGATTTTGTAGCGTTGTTACTTCCAGGGTTAATTTCGGGGAGTCTAATAGGATCCCTTCATACTTTAAGAGTCTGGCATGGGTTATCCATTTGTCTGCTTTTTGTTGTAGAATTCCCCTAATATTATGAGGGGATAATACCCTTAGTTCTCCATTGAGGGTAATCTTGTTAGCCTCTTCTACCAGGAGAGCACAAGCTACTATTGCCTGCAGGCATGTGGGCCACCCTTTACTGACAGGATCTAACAATTTTGATAAGTACCCCACAGGTTTCTTTCTTCCAGCCCATTCTTGGGTTAGTACTCCATGGGCCGTTCCATTGTCAGCATTTATAAATAGATAGAAAGGTCTTTTTAAATCTGGTAGGCTCAGGACAGGGGCATTGACTAGATCATGCTGCAGGACTCTTAGATGTTGGTCATCCTCCTCGCTCCACTTTATTAAACCCTCTTGGCTTAACTTATCATATAAGAACTTAACCTTGTTACTATAGTTCTCAATCCACTGTCTACAATACCCCACTAGACCCAGTAACTGCCTCACTTGTCTTTTGTTCTTAGGGGGTGGTATGGACAGAATTCCTTTTACTCTCTCAGGGTCTATTTTCTTCTCTCCTTTACTCAGCTAATGGCCTAAATATCTCACTTCCTCTTCCACAAATTGTAATTTTGCCTTAGATACTTTTAGTCCTTTAACACTGAGAAAATTCAATAGTCTGATGCTTTCTGCTCGTACTTTGTCCTCTGCTCCTCCTGCAATTAAAAGGTCATCTACATACTGAATGAGGACCACTCCTTCTCTAGTCTGATATTCTTGCAGGATTTGCTCTAAGGCTTGTCCAAATAAGTTCGGAGACTCTGTAAATCCCTGGGGGAGCACTGTCCATCTTAATTGCTGTCTTCTATGTGTTACTGGGTCTTCCCACTCAAAGGCAAAATAGTCCCTACTTTTCTCGTCTAGGGGGCATGCCCAAAATGCATCTTTAAGATCAATTACACTATAATACTGATTTTCGGGACCTAATCTGCTCAATAAGGTATAAGGGTTGGCCACTACCGGGAAGCGCGCTACTGTTCTTTTATTTATTTCCCTTAGATCGTGAACTAGTCTGTATGACCCATCTGCCTTTCTTACTGGCAAGATAGGGGTGTTAAAAGGGGACATACAAGGTTCTAAAAGACCTTTACTCAGTAGCCTGTCAACTTCGGGTTTTAATCCCCTTTTTCCCTCTGGAGAAATGGGGTATTGTTTGACCTTTATCGGCACCTCAGGATCTTTAATGGTTACCGAGAAGGGAGGTATTTCGAGTCTTCCCACACTCTCTGGGGTGTACCATACTTCTGGATTAATCTTCTCTTCATCCTCCACTCTCAAGGGACAAAGTCTAACTTTTAATTCTTTATTCACTACTTCTACATTAATGCCTATCTCTATAATTAAGTCCCTTCCTAACAAATTATAATCAGCTTCTGGAACTAATAAGAGGCTCCCTATTCCCATTTTGGATTCTGTTTCTACTAATACATTCTTTATAATGGGGACCTCAAAGGGTTCCCCTTTTGCCCCAACCACTTGGGCAGTATCCCGGGAAATTTTGCACCCGGCGGGCTCCAGTGTCCACCAAAAACTCAAATTCCTGCTGCTGAGGACCTATCTTAATTTTTATCAAGGGCTCCTGATGTTTCCGTGCCCCCAGCAAATAGAGCCCCTGACCCCTCTAATCTTCTTTAAACATCCTCTCGTCCTTCAGCCTTTTTCTGCAGTTTTTCTTAAAGTGCCCTCTATTTCCACAATAAAAACACACGTTTACATCCCTTTTCTCTACTCGTGTGTCCCCTCCCCCATTTCTCTGGGCCATTTGACGCGGTCTGCGAGGAGGGGGAGGATCGTTTCCTCTTGTCTCCCTAACTGCCGCCACCATCATTTTTATTTGCTTCCTGTGATTCTCTTCATCCCTTCTAACATACACTTTTTGTGCTTCTCTCAACAATTCATCTAAACCTCTATCTTGCCAATTTTCTAGCTTTTCCAGCTTTTTCCTAATGTCTTCCCATGATTTAGCCACAAACTGTGTCTTTAACAATGCCTGTCCTAGTTGTGTTTCGGGGTCTAAACCTGAGTACATCTGCAGATTTTTTCTCAGGCGCTCTAACCACTCTGTGGGTGTCTCTTCCTTTTTTTGTCTTTCATTGAATGCTTTGTTAATATTCTGCCCCCTAGGCACTGCTTCTCTAATTCCTTGTATTATGATTATTCTCAGATCCTGCATGTGACCTCGGTCTGCCTGCTGCTGGTGATTCCAATTGGGATCCTGCAGAGGCCACTTAGTATCTGCTAATGGTCCTTGCGCATGTTGTGCGTCCCATATTCGCATTCCTGCCCTCCTAATCATATTCTTTTCTTCGGCCGTAAAAAGAATATTTAATATGGCCTGTAATTCACCCCAAGTGTATATACTGGGCCCCAAAAACTGGTCTAACCTTTCTGCCACCCCCAGTGGATCTTCCAGGAGGTTCCCCATCTCCTTCTTGAATTCCCGTACATCACTAGAACTAAGGGGTACTGAGATGAATCCTATTGCAGGTTGAGGACCCGGGCCTCCCATGGGCATTTCCCTTAATGGGTATAAGTTATGTTGTCTGGCCCGGCCCCTAGTCATAGGTCACTGTTCTTCCTCTTGGGGCTCGGGGTTATCTCCCACCCCCTGGGGCTCCCTCAGAGGTGCATTTGGGGGTTGGGGATCCTGAGGGAGTACATAGGGGGGAGGGATCAAAGGGATGTCTTCTTCCTTATTCTTATCTTTCTTTCGCTTTCCTTCCCTAAGGGGAAACAGGAGCACTTCATCTTCAGGTGTTGCTGCCCAAACGCCAGCATAATCACTCTCTTCCTGACTAAAAGGAGTTTTTGTATTCACCCAGGTGTTAAGTTTCTGTTTTACCCATCCTTCAGATGATCCAAATATAGGCCAGAAAACACCCTGGGAAATTTCCTTCCCGCCCCATATTTCTATACAATAATGAATCATTTTAGCTTTATCCTTACCCCCTGTGCTAGGGTAATGTCTCCAATTATCTAACATAAACCCCAGTGGGCTATCTCTAGGCACCGGGGGAAGTTTTATGGGTACGGAGGGCTTGCTTTTCCCCTGTCCCATCTTCTGGAGTGCCCTCAAGCGCGTCTGTGATGCAGATTCACTCGCTTCCCCGGTTCGTGGCTCACGCCCTCGCGGGCAATGAGAACCGCACTACTGAGGGTCCACACTCGCTTGGAGAATCCGAGCTGCCGGTTCCCCTCTCATGCACACACTCGCAGCACTCCAGGATACCCGACCCAGACCGAACGGATCCTTCCGCACAGATACTCACGCGTCCTGCGTCTTCGTCCGGACCTTTGTGCACAAAATTTACAGGGTCTGCCGGCTTCCTTTGCCTAATGCCTTGAATTTAGGTTCGTCGGTGCAACCGAGGTAGGGATCGGGACCACCAGGGCCGCCGACAGATCGGCGGGGCGCCTCCCCGGTAGAGCCGTTACCCCGCCGTACAAGTTGCATCCGAGTCACGGCACCAATTTGTAATGAATTCCGAGACTCAATCTGCTAATTACAATTTTATTTATTAACAGCAAGCAAGCAAGGCAAAAGCAAATACAGCGTTGGCCGGCAGGGGAGTCTCCACTCCACCAACTGCCGTGCTTTTCGCCAGTTCCAGTTCCTTCTTATACAGTCTCTTTTCCTGTTAACGTGTCTTTTTCATGGTATTCTGCGCATGTGTGACTTGTTGCTAGGGGGTCTTTTTTTCCTCCTGGTGGTTGCAGAATGAAGGTTAGTAGTCATCCTCCGGTGTCTTTTGGTTGCCCTTTCCTTGTATGGTCATTATGCTCAAGGTCCTGGAACTAAAAGCTGATTAAGCAAGTACAGATAGGGATTAGGCAAGCACATATTTGTCTCTGACTCTTATCTGGGTATAGGCAGCTGGTTTCTTGCTACTTGATATTTAGTGGACAAAACATCCTGCATCCTTTACAGGGGGACGACTCAAATTTCCCACAAACTGCACACGCCTAGGTGAAAAGCACCCCATACTCAACTGAGGGCTCTGTCTTCAGATTTTCCACAAAAAGATCTCTTAGTGTAAAAGGGGGAACTGTTTTGGTGGGCGTGTGTGAATTTGGACTGCTTGGTGTAGCGAAGAGACAACCGTAAGTAACTTAAGGAGTACCTCCCAGGCAGATTTTGGTCTCTTCACCCACCCAGGGAAGCGAAGGGCGACACGGCGAAGCTGTTTGTGTCGCAATGTGTAATTAGGTTTTACCTCCCTGTAGTGGTTTTGATCCCTTTATAAAATGACTGAAAACCCTAGTGCAAATCATAAAGCTGCATTTTATGCTCTGCTAGCAAAACATAATGCCCGGCCCTCTCCGGGAGGGGAAGAATGGGCTCAAAATAACTGGTTTAATTTGGAGAGTGTGACTGATAGAAGATGTTCATTCCAACATGAGACAAAGTTTAAATTTGGCCAAAATAAAACCATAATCTGCTCCTAAATCTGTTTCAGGAGCATGCCTTACAGCAGCTACAGATCACTGCTTTAAGCGCTGTAGTGAAGAGAAAGCAATCACAGATTCCCTTCAAAACCTAGTGGAAATTTTACAGGAACAATCAGATGAAGAAAGGAATGAAAATCATTTGCTGCGGGCTGCTTTGAGGGAGGAATATTTTAAGAATTCAAAGAATGCTGACTCACCAAAAGAGAAAGAGGAAAAGAAAACTCCTCACATTAACCAAATATACCCCCAGGAAGAACTAGTGCTAGTGAAAAATTGTGGGGAAAACTGCTGCCCTCCTATGGGACCTCTAATTAAAACAGAATATAATTATATCAATGATGAAGATTTTGAACCGCATATCACCACTAAACAAATACCATACACTGCTCCTGAGTTGGCGAAGTTAAAAAAGGAGTACGGGCGGCTTCCCCACGAAGCTGAGACGGAATATGCCTTCCAAGTGTCTCTCACCGGAGGAGACCAAATTCAATTCACTGAACAGGAGGCCAGTGGATACTGGGGACATGGAGTTCTCTTAACAACAGGAGACAAACGTAACACATGGTCGCTGACTCAGCGCGCAGCTTTCTGGGCCGGGGGACTCAATCCTTTAGAAAGGGGAGACCCTTTTGCTACAGTTGGTACCCCTGATCAACTTCTAGAAAGCGTCCACAAAGCCGCCTGTCTGCAAATGATCCATGAAAGGAAATTAACTCCTGGATATGAATCCCCCACGCAATTACCTGTGAAACCTGAACTGATGACCCCTTTAATTCGAGGCCTTCCAGAATCACTCCAATCTACAGCAGCTGTCCTTCAAAACACCATAGCTGCTGCAGGTCCTGTAGAGAGGTTGGACAGATTCCTTGGAAACCCGAGCGACCAAACTGCATCTACCGATCCTGGGTTTACTCCATATTCAACCCCCTCTCAGCCGCCAGGCTCACAATCAAATTCACCTGCCGGTGATTGCAAAGTTTGGACATGGAGTGAGGTTGAAGAAGATCTGATTAATTACAGTAGGAAATATGGACCGATAAAAATCCCAGAGGAAAAATCAGAAAAAACAAAAGGTGTCAGGTACATTAGGGCTCCTCATAGTGAAAAACCAAAGAATGTAACCAGAGATCCCTAACCGTCAGCATTGGTGCTTATTAGGTATCAAAAAGGGGGTCCCCAGAAATGCGATGGATGGCTTAGCCCTTGATCAGTTGAGTAAGGTAGTGTCTAACTGGCACTGCCAAAAGCCCCTTCTACCGAATCCGTCACTTCAACCCAGTGCACCCCTCCTCCCTCAGAATCTGGGCAGTGAGTCAAAGCCACTTCTCCCTCAAAGTCCGGCCAATGAGCCAGAACAGATTCTTCCTCAAAACCAGGGAAACTAGACCCTCTCTTTCTTGTCAGTGGGCAAAGAAACGGAGCATAGGTATACCTGAGAATGCTCACTAAAAATAAAACGGGAGATATAACGATCACAGCTATTACAAGTCCTAAACGGGCACCTGTAACTTTTCTGATTGACACTGGGGCACAAATTTCTGCGCTGACAAAGAAAGATGCCCAGAGGTGTGGAATTGTTCCAACAAAGAACCGATATTGTGTTTTAAGTGCCTTGGGCACAACAACAGAATCTATGAATGGGGCCTTAGTCAAGCTCCCTTTGCCTGGAGAGGAAAACCAACTCTCCATCCATGGGGTGATTGGAGATATTCCAACCAATGTATTAGGGCTGAATGCCCTTGCTAGGAGGCAGTGGGAGGACTCAGAGGGTCTTCTGTGGTCTTTTGGCACACCACATTTTAACATCAGACTGCTCCAAGCTGCAGCCTCCCTACCATTCAGCAAAGTAACTAATGTGAAACAATACCTCCTTCCCCTGGGTGCCAAAGAGGGTATCAAGCCAGTGATACAGGAGCTACGACAACAAGGAGTAATACTTCATACCCATTCTCCTTTCAATTCTCCGGTGTGGCCAGTGCAAAATCCTAATGGGAAGTGGAGGCTGACAATAGATTTTCGTAGGCTAAATGCTAACACAGACCCTCTTACAGCAGCAGTCCCAAATCTAGCAGAATTCATAACATTGATTCAAGAAAAGGCTCATTCAATCATGCCACCTGTAGATGTCAAAGACATGTTTTTTACGACACCTTTACAGCCAGAAGATATGGACCGTTTTGCTTTCGCATGGCAAGGACAGCAACACACTTTCACTAGGCTTCCCCAAGGGTACAAACATTCTCCTACCCTGGCTCATCACGCTTTAGCCCAAGAGTTCGAAAAAGTACCCAAAGCGGACAATCTAGCTGTTCATCAACACACTGATGAGACCCTTGTGGGAGGAGATGAAATAGAAGAAGTGAGAGATACCCAACAGAAAATAACCTCCCACTTAGAAAGCCTTGATTTGCAAATTCCCTCAGAAAAAACCCAAACCCCTTCACATGAAGTGAAATTGTTGGGAATTTGGTGGAAAGGAGGTTATGACACGTATCCCACCTGATAGCCTAACCTCTTCAGATCAGATTAAAATGCCTGAATCCAAAAAAGATCTCCAACATGCTTTAGGATTATTAGTGCTCCGGAGAAAACACATCCCAGATTTTCCATAATTGCCAGACCTCTTTACAACTTGTTAAGAAAAGGGACAAAATGGGAATGGAGTGCTTCCCAAGAAGAAGCACTGCAACTGTTGGTTTTTGAAGCAACAGCCTCACCAAGCCCTGGGCCCTATTCATCCCACAGATGCTTTTCAGGTCTCCTCAGGGTTGTCAGTACACATATGGCAGCGGGGTCCTGAGGGTCCGAAGAAGCCTGTTGGTTTTTACTCCCGTGGCTTTAAAGATGCTGAAAAAAGGTACACTACCTGGGAGAAAGGATTGTTTGTGGTTAGCTTAGCTCTCCTAGAAGCGGAGAAGATTGCACAACAACAACCAATTGTTTTGAGAGGCCCTTTCAAAGTTATTAAGGCGGTCTCTACTGGCACCACCCCCACGTGACGGGGTGGCCCAGAGGACCTCAGTAAGGAAGTGGTATGCTCAGATTGAACATGATTGTAGCGTCTTCTCAAGAACTGAAGGAGCTGTAAAAAATCTGGCAATCCAAGAAACTGAAAACTTGGGTAGCAGCCAGGACAAACCTGCCTCAGTCATTAGAGTAGCCCCTCCTTTTTCCCCCAAACGGTCAGCAAATTCTTGGCTTACGGATGCTTCTGCCAAGCGAGAAGGAAAGGTGTGGAAACATAAGGCTGTAGCCCTCCACACTTCCTCAGGTGAAGGAATTATCACAGACGGGGAAGGCAGTGCCCAAGTTGGCAAGCTGATAGCTCTTTGGAGTGTTTTCCAACGTGAGGCACAGAATACTTCTCCTGTCTGTATCTACACCGATTATTCCTATGCTGTGTTTAAGGGATGGACTGAGTGGCTTCCTTTTTGGCAGCAAAAGGATTGTGAAGTTAACAGAATCCCAGTATGGCAAAAGGAAAAGTAGCAAGAAATTCTAAGTATTGCAAGTCCAGGGAATTTTGCCGTGGAGTGGGTAGCCTCTCACCAGACAGATGGAAATCCAGCAGGAGAGTGGAACACTAGAGCTGACGAATTAGCAAGACTAAGTCCTGTGAAAAAAGATCGAATTACAGAGGACTGGGAGCACTTCTTAGAATGGTTGCATGTAAAAAGACAACGCACAGGTGCAAAAGATTTGTACAAAGAAGCCCTTGCTCGCGGTTGGTCTGTTACCAGAGAAATGTGTAAAACATGCATGTCAGCCTGTGAACAACGTCGCAGACGGCTAGAAAAGACACCCTTTGGAAGATGACCCTCTGCATTTAAGAAAGGGTAAAGGCTTACGGGAAGCGTGGCCTTTTAAAAAGTCAGGAGGTAAACACTTTGGGCTGGTAGGAGTAGAGATGATATCTGGGTTAGTCCAGGCCAATGCTTTTAAAAGAGCTACAGGAGATCATACTGTTAAAGCATTGCAGGCATGGTTTGGAACTTTCCCAAAACCACAAGAAATTCAATCTGATAACGGGTCTCACTTTACTGCCAAAGTTGTACAGGACTGGGCAAAAGGTGAAGGGATTAAACGGACTTTTCACACTCCTTACTACCCTCAAGCTAACGGCATTGTAGAAAGGACCAATGGTCTCTTGAAAGGACTTTTGAAACCACAGGAGGGAAATTGGGATGTTCGGCTATGGGAAGCTGTGAAAGGTGTGAATGATAGATGGGGGGTAAACGGGTGTCCCAAAATCACTGTCTTTTTCCCAACAGCTCCAAGCATAATTCTCTCACTGCAGGGACCAAATGATCCTAAGAATCCTGCACACTACCCTGGACAACCTGTTTCGGTAGATCTCCCTACCGTAGGAGAAGTACCACTAGTGCTAAAACGCCCTCTGAATAAATATGCATGGCTAGCCTCTGATGCCCTAGGGAGAGAGCATCGGATACATACACGCTGCATCATTCCATCATTCTAATTTTCTGCCTTTTGGTGGCAGACTCTGTTGTGTTCACTTTTCACAGAAGAACTCCGAGGGACATGAAGAAGAGCACATAAACCATGATAAGACTAGTGATACTTTTCTGCATCCTACCACAACACCAGGGCCAAAAACCAGCTGAGTGGCCATGGTCTGAAGCTACCATTAGGTACACTAGTGCTCTAGGATCCTATCCCAGAGATCGTTGCCCGAACCTAGCCACTGTAGCACTGCACGACTCTGAGGTATACCGTCCAAGTGAATGGGGATGGGACTTGAAGGATTGGACTAGAATCCTAAAAGGAACAGGAGGTGAAAAAATTAAGGTAGGATGCAGAAAAGTAGAAGGATCTCTTTACCAGAAAGCTTCCACCATTGCAATCGCTGGAAATGTTCTAAAACCAGATGGGAAAAGTGATTTGCACCCCAACATTACGGCCAAACTCTGCCCTACAACGGAGTGGGTGTGTGACAAACAAACCCCCTTCATCCTGTGTGGTTGTCAGAAGAATGTCGGTAACTACACCTTAGGCCCCAGTACCAACAATGTGGAAATCACAAAGCTTCGCAGAAACAAACTAACTGACTGCTGGTATAACTTTCCTCTAACCAAACCAACCTATGCAACATGCAATTGGCAAAATAACCCGGCAGATCAGCCAAGTCTGACAGGTTTAACTTATAAATTCAAAATAAACGCCGCAGCAAAGCCCATACTGAGTGCAGTAATCACATACCACGGTAGAAGTACCCCCCTTGTGTTAGATGACAAGAATAAAGTTTTTCCACCCTTTATGGTAACTCGAGGTGACGATGTTACAATACGATGTGGATTAATTGCTGAATTTTTTACCGAACCTGTACACAGTTATAGCATTGGACCTCATGGCCGTGTTTTGTTTGGTGAAATTCAAAATCAAGATTGTTGGCTAAACCTTAATTGCTGTACAATTTCCCCATAAAGTCACGTGTGGTAAAAACAATACAAAATACTGGGGGGAACTCAAAGTCGATGTTGCAATACCTACCACCCAACCACCGGTCATGCTAAGCCCGAGAATTTTTGAAATTGGACCACGTATAATCACAAAAACAGGCCAACAACAACTATTGCTCAATCCGGCATGGTCCCTTAAACAAGTCAAGTTGCTGATGCAAAACAATGCCTCAGAAATTCAGCCAGCTTGTTCACCTTTTCTGCAGACTTCCTTCAAGGGGCAGACAACCGGGTTGCAAAAGCGGAACCCTTCTAAGAAACGGATGCAAAGAGACATAACCGGCGTTGTGGGAACAGGATTGGGAATCTTAAATAGTATTGATTCAGAAGTGCTAATGAATAAATTGGCTGCCACAACTACAGATTTGACTAAAATACAACAACCCATCAGCGGTTGTTATCAAACATATTACCAAATTGAGAAAAGGTAAATGTGAATGACCACAAATTGATAATTGGCATGCTCCGTGCTACGCAAAACAACATTTCTTTGGCTCTCAGCTGCGTCCAGGCTCAATTGTGGATGCAGTCCGTTGCTGCCTCAATTGTAAGAGAAGGCAAAGAAGGCACTTTTCCTACTGAAATTCGGAAAATAATCTGGGACGGTGCCACTGATTTTGAAAGAGAATTCCAATCCTGGTGGAATTTAGTGAATTTTACCTACAATCCCATCACAAACACAGCCACAGCCTTTGTACTAACCATACGGAATGCTTCAGTGCATTTGATAGTCCCTATCATTGCATTAGGGCTGAACCATGATGCAGCTATTCTCTACCCTTTCCAGCACAGAGAATGGGCCCGTCAAACTGGGAAGAAGTGGCAAACTGTTAATTTGGAAACTTGTATTGTCCGAGAACAACAAGGGTTTATCTGTGAAAGCAGTGCAATTAGACCTCAAGACATTTGTTTGGACACAGAACAAAGTGTCTGTCCTTTTGAAATTCATCCTAACAAGATTCCTGAAACACTGCTTGTGTATATAGGCAATGGATGTGCATGCTTAAGAACTGCATGTGATAAGGTATTTCTAGAAAATTTAGTTGTAGATACTAAAACTCATTCAAATTCTTGTGTTTGTAACTTGACTAAAAGCACAGGATGTGATTTCTCTTATTTAGCCCCACTTACTTCTTATTGTATTTTACAGTCCAATTACACAGTGATCCACCAATTATTGCCTACCCCCACTGGGATGAACCTTACTTAGGTAAAGCACTTGTTGCTTCACCAGGATTTCATTGGAATTTTGGAAAAGATCAAGAAAAAGAGACAGAAAACCTTGGTAACTGTTCATCACAATGGGAAAGAAACACATTGTTTTCTAGACAGAGGAAAGAAAGATGCTGGACACAGCTGGTGGGATACTCCTTTTGGGTGCTCACCTACTGCTACAGGTGTCCTGAACAAATTGTGTCATCCCATCCTTGTTCTCTTGATTTTAGTTTTGATTGGGTTTGTTTTATCAGCAATCTTACACATCATGAATTGCAGAATGATGAAACGGTTGACATCTGTAGTAGATGTGCACAATTTGGACACTATCCCATCCACTGTGGACACCCCTAAGGTTATTGACACAAGATGAACTACATGAGTATTAAAATAAGATAAGACATGATTAAAAATTACATGTGTATTTTGATTAAAAATTACTTATTCCTTCTTTTTCCTTTTCTTTCTCTTTTCTTATTTTCTCTACCCTTTTCTGGGATATGCTACCAACATTAACGAGTCCTGAAGACTTCGCAACAACACTACGAAATCGTGCTGATGGAGCTCTCCTGATGACAATCGTGAGTCATGGGGTGGTGTAAGAGACGGTCTGAAGATCCCTCATCTGCCTCACGATCATCGCCGAGGACAGAGGCTAAACACAGGAGTTCCGACCTGCCTAAGGTGGGATGTCTGCCAACTGTTGCCTGCAGGTGTGCCCGCTGGGAACTGGTACGCATTCCTGAGGAAATTTGTGCAGGTCACAGTGGACTGCGCCGTTCTTGCTGCCCAGGCGGGAAGGACTGCGCTGAAGCGGAAAGGAATGACCTGTCCTCTACACCTGTCCTGTACCTGTTTCCCAAAGCAACGGGCCTCATAACAACGGCTGTAGATTTGCCCCACCTCTTGGGGAAAAGGGCGAGATGTGGGGATACAGCTAGAAAGCAGAAGCGAGAGCACTGCTAAACTCATGCCAGAAGTAGACGCGCTAACGCTGCTAGGCCGCAAACCATAGCAGGCAGTATAGTTAGCATAGGAGAAAGGCATGCTTGGTATGTACCTGGGATAGTTAGGGCTGGCTTTTAGTTTTGCAATGTTATTACGAAACACAGATATGGTCTTGGCCAGTTGGCCCTCGTTTCAAAAAAGGCCTATAAAGGGACTTTCTGAAATAACTGAGATGAGATCTCCCCACGGAAAGAAGACAAATCTATTGGCAGCAGAGCACGAGGACTTCATCTCATCCGTTGGTAGCCATTACCCCCCCTTTCTTCCTCTCTACTCTTTTACTTTGTTTTTCTTTCTCTCTCTCTCTCTTTCTCTCCTCTATCGCATTACCGTGTTGTGGGTACTTAACAAAGGTGCACTGTTTTGATTAAAACTGAAATCCCTTGTGTCCTTTTGCACTCGGAGATCTGTAAACAAACCATCACGACCCTTACTTGTATTAACGGATCGTGACAAATGTCCAAAAGAAAAATCACTGGAACAAAAAGAGCAAACTGATCCAAGGTGAACTGATCCACGGTGAAAAACAGAAGCCTACGAAAATCTGGGGGGAAAAAAAAAGGCAACTGACGTGCCCGATTCACAGATGCAACTCCTGCAAAACTTTTGAAGGCAGTCTCACTCCCTCTGCTGAACAATCAACTGGAGGAAATCCCACTCCAAATCTGTGGGAAACAACAAAAGTGGTGCAACAAGCACTTCATAGAATAAAAACTAAAACTCCACCTGAATAAATTAATGCAATTAACATTGCATTAATTTCACCTGGTGTTGTTTTTGTGTTTTTTTTTTTTTTTTTTTTTTTTTGAGGAAATCTGTTTCTTTTCTCTTTTCTAAGAATGTCAAACATCCCTGCATTGACGATAAAGAAAGCAGTTTGAGGGCAGAGAAAGTGCAAGCAGCAGAATCACATCTAAATGTGATAACCATTTACTCACGTGGACGCTGTCCCTTTGTGTTAGCCCCAAGGAGTTGTACTTCTTTTTAATAATCGGTCTAGTGGGCCAAATTTTCACTTTTTAAGAACCTACCAACACATGGGATGGAGCTGCATGAAAACCAATGAAATGTAAAGTGTCACCATAATTGCTTGCATTGTCAGTTTGTTAACGTTTGTCGTTTAAGAATTTATACATATTTGAAATCATACAAATATGTTCTAACCTTCCCAGTTCTGCCTCAGAAGACTTCAAAATTATTATCTTTCAGCTAATTTTTTAAATTTACTATTTAGTGAATTAAAGAATCTTGACAAAACACAAGCAAATGCTAGAGAAGAAATGATTAAATCCCCCTTCCAGGGGACCCCAGGCGCTGACGGCTGCCACCGGCGTGCGCCAGGTCGGGACCGGCAGGCAGGGCTGCACCCCGCGTCTGCCACAACACCTGCAGCTTCTGCAGCCTGAAACACAGCTGGCTCAGGGGTTTCAATCAAGAGCCAAAAGATCTTGCTGGTCAATTTGGGGCAGAGAAAGGTCATCACTTCTAGCATGGCATAAGCCTGCCACTACATTTCTGTGAAGGACAATCACCTTGTTGCAGTGAAACTCCTGGGTAAAATACTGAAGCGCTTTCAGATTCATATTATCCGACATTTCGGTGACCTTCTTTTATACCTGCATTGCTTCATACTGCTGGTTGTGGGCACAAGTTCTTTGTACACTATCCTGGAAATTAAAAAGATCAGAAACAACACCCACCCCTCCCCCACCACCACCCCTTCCCCAGCCACAACCCTAACAAAACCAACCTCCAGAATGTTCAGGAGTTCAAATGAGAACAAGCATAGATGGGGCATAAAAAGATGGATCCTCCTTAGACATTTGTGCATGCAGTGCCCTGCAATCCACTAAGTTCTACTTCTCGTACACCAAATGCCTGTCTTCGGAACTCCTTGTTCTCCATTCAAACCCTTCTGGGAGGGTAATCGAGGAGATACTCTTACATATTTTTAGCACATCTTGCACTAGGCAATTAAATCCAGTGCGCAGCATTACCTGACGAACTGAGGCGGTGACAAGGTCAATTAAGACCTGTTCATATCTTCATTTGGAGCTCTTCCAACTGCTTGAAAAGTGAAGCCTTGGACATTGAAGGTTCAGACTAAGGAAAATCCAAAACGTGGACAGCATCTCCCTTCTGCTGGAAGCCTTCAAGTTCACCACTGCAGTCTGCAGCCTACACAGATCATCTGAGGATTGTAAAAGTTCTCCAAGGAAGAACAAGAACAAGGCTAATGCATGCACACAAACGCTGATCAAAAGCACTTGATGCTCTTGGACAAAAAGATGTAACCTTCACTTTTGGAAAGACAAGGTGACTATGGTTGTCTCCACAGTACTCGTAGGAAAAAATCCCTGAAGTTTTGTAAAACCTCTTTTCAGGGCTTTGTTAACTTCATTTTTGTTAAGAATTGGGGAACGCAGAGAGACCTGTCACTTTTTTGCAAAATGCCATAGAAACTGCTACACTCACTTCAACAACAGTCCAAATAACCTTCTCTGCAAATACTGACCATATGCAGTTCTGGTTGATACAAACCCCCATTACCTAAGAAAAGGAACAACTCGGCATGCAGTTTGCAAAGATGAACAACTTAGCACGACTGCGGCTGATGACATGTCCTGACTTTTTTTACCTTCAGCTGTGGGTGCCGTACCTTCCTACCCTCGCACATGCCACTCAAAGCTGCTTGCGTGGAGCTCTCGCACCACCTATGCCAGCAACTGTGCCCAGCCGCCACTCTTCTTCAGCACCATCGCACCTACCACAAGGTAGCTGAATCAGAGGGAAAAGGAGGTCGCCAATGGAGGGAAGTTGTTTCCCCTGACAGCTAAGCTCCAACTTTGGTGTCCCTTATGTCCTTCCCAGGACGGGCGGGAAAACGCCTCGGCGGAGCGCAGCGCTGGGCGGGAGCGGCCGGCAGAGCACCGAGCGCGCTCCCCACTCCCTCCCGCCCGCGCCGCTGCGGAGACCCCGGGTTCGCCGGAATCGGCCACGTGCTGCACGGAGGGCAGCGCGGCAAAGGCGGTCGCCCCTCGTTACCCTAGGAAGGCCGGCCTCGGATCCCCGCTCTCTCCACCGGCACGGGCAGTGCCAGCAGACTGTCGCTGCGGCCGCCGCTGGCCGAAAGCCTCGCCGCGCACCGCCCGGCCGGCCCCGCCGCTCCGCGGGGTCACACGGCACCTGCCGTGGGCGGCAGCCGAGCGACAGCAAGCAGAAGCGCTCACCGCCGCGCCACTCGCCGCCCCGCCCGGGCGCTCCTCTCCTCGCGCTACCACCATGGCGCCGGCCCGCCCCGCCTTCCCCGTCGCCTGCGGCGCAACGCGGGTGCTCCGAGCCACGCAGCACGCGTGCGGCCGGGCCCTGCCGAGCCGCAGGCGGAGCCGGGGCACGGCCCGCGCGGGAGAGCTTCCGGCGAGGCTGGGCGGGCGGCGAGCGCGGCCGAGCGTGAACGCGCCAGGCGGGGTCGGCCGGCGGCGCGATGGGGAGCTAGATGGAGGCGGCAGCACGGCGCGGCATAAAAGAGCTGATCGTCCCGCAGCCGCCCGCTCCGCAGCCCCTCGGCTGCTGTCGAGAAGGGCCCCGGCCCTGGCCGCGCCGGTGGCGAGGTGGCTCCGCAGACCTCAGGCAGCCCTGGCGGGGCAGGGGAGCACTGCGAGCAGCCCCGGCGCCGCGCAGCCGTCTGTAACGCGCGGTGGGAGCCGCCGGCAACTATTTGACACCTCCCGGGGGGCTGCGGAGGAGCACGGAGACCACGCAGCAGGTCGCTGCCGTTGGGGAAAATTAATCCACCATGCCTGAAGTTTATGTCCGAAAAGGAGACAGAGGAGTCCTGCAACATTCTTCGACTACAGGGAGAGTCCATGGGGCTTTTCCCATGGGGTCTGTCAAACGGTTGCGAGATGCAGCCCCCTTTTGATGTCAAGTTCCCAGCCACAGCACCCTCTTCCTTTTCCCCACTGGCTGAGGTATTCGGGAGATACAGACTTCCAGAACTGCCTACTCTATGTCCCCCTCTAATATGCACCCCCCTTTTGGCATCGAAAAGGAAGAAAAAAAAACATTTCTAATGCTATTAAGTCTTTGTTGCCTTGCTCTAGGTTCAGGAATTTAACACGGCCTTGATTAATCAACAGTCTCTGATGATTAGTAACAGTTCTAGAGAACTAATACTTTCTTCTGTTACTTCACTCCCCGTAAGTTCCTAGCCTTGTCTACAGGCCAATTCACACGGTCTGTTTGTAAAGACTCATCCATCTCATTCCTTTTAATCCCTCCTTTTTTTATTTAATCTGTATTTGTCTTTACAAACCTTAATTACCATTGATTTAATTTTTTCTTCTTGAGTCTTCTGGGCTTTTGCTATTATTTGCAGTGACATCCTTTTCTGTCCTTTTGTAGTCATTTCTGGATCAGGTAGGCATGGCTGCTAGCAGCATCCCCTTGACCACCTGCTGAAAGAGCTGCACCCAGCATGGTGTCACGCATGGTCAAAAGATTAGAGTTGCTATAGCATAGAAGAGGAGAAATGGTATTCATTTAGCCCATAGCTGGCCAGTTAACCATGAAAACATGTCCCATTACCATCCTTTCAACACTTGGACAGGTCCATGAGCTGTGGTTATTTCCTCTGTTATTTGACCACTTTTCCGCTGTCATCTGCTTGCAAACAGCAGCTCGAGTCATTTAATTTCCCACAAACTCCTCCTTCTTCTGCTAACAGATAATCTAATACCATCCAATGTTGAAAATACCACTTTCCTCATTGAAGTGGGTTGCTCAGCAAGACGGTCAAGAGCTGTGGCTGGCTGGTTGGTAATTATTTCTGAGACAGCTTGTACCCTAATTATCTCATTCAAATGATAAATGGGTTCCCAGGCATCTGGGATTAATTCCTTAGGTTTCCAAGTGGCTGGTCCATCATGTTGCGTAACTTGTTCTGGTGGCCATTCATCTTTTCCCCGTTTTGGGGTGCTCCCTGCAGCCAAGGCTGCATCAGCTGACTGCTTTTCTCGAATTAAATCATCACAGATTTTGATTCCTAAGCGATTTCCCTGAATTTGTAGTAGCAAAAAGAACAACGGTCTAATATACCCCAGGGATATACCATATCCCTGACCAGTTTGGAGGTAACCTGAGCTAAGCATGTTGGCCACAAATCCAATCATGTCCTTTCAAAGCCCGTGTTCCATTAGCAAAGGGGCCTTCCTACCCTTGGTCATCAATTGGTAGGTCAAAATACTGCGGGATTCCCTGGCCTAACGGTCCTCCAACAATAGCTGCCCCACCATAAGGGTCACAGCATTTGCATTTCCAAGCTCCCACACAGGGTTCCCATCTACATTTACATCTGCAAGTTGCTTGCTTGGATTTGGAGCAGAACTCACTAAAAGGCTTTGAGTTCCAATCCGCTGTTGCCATTCCCACTGATAATCACAAACAACGTCTTCTACTTGTGGAATTTTTGTGGGGACAGCTTAAAAATAGGTGGTCCAAAAAACCCCTTGTCCCTCCCCATTGCTTTACAGGCTTCCAAATGTTTTTGGTAAGTGTGGTAAGAACACCTTAAGCAGCTACCATTAGTGAGCTGAACAGCTCTTTGATTGCAATTGTCTTGATATTTGGAACAATTGTAAGGAGGGCAATTGTGGGTCCAAACCCAATTGTTTAAAGCCAGAGGGAAAGTCAATTGACAAACGCCTTTTCCTACATAGACCCGCCCTGTCCTGTTTAGGCAATAAGTGCCTGTTGGAGAAGAATGAAGTGGCCATGGACTTCCTTCTTTGGCCCCAAATCCCATCCCATTGTGGCCCTCACATTGACCCACCATTTAGGTTCAGCTGGGCTAGCCAACCATGGCCACTCTTCAGATCCTCCGGGCCCTCCACAGAGCCAGCAATTGCTAAGGTGAAAAACTTTTGCTGCTTCTTCTGCTAAGGCTGCAAATTGATTCTCCCACTCCTGGCCTAAACTTAGCTGACCATATAAAAGTAGAGTTATTCAGGAAAATGTTTTAATAGTGTGATCTAATTAGCTAGTCTAATTTTCCCGTTGTCTTCTGCACCACCTGTGGCAATTGAAGACACAGAAACTACTTAATGTGAAACAATGGCTGCAAGTATTAGCGCCCCAGTGAGTGGAGATTCTAGAGGAGGGATACCCATAGAGACTATTTCAGCAGGTGGTCTGTGGGTAGGCACGCAGGGCTTCCTCTGATGTCGAAGCACTGGCTACTGCTCCGGCCCACTCCTGCAGAGTGTCAGTCACAGCCTCCCGGCCTTCTCCTCCAGCTGAGATGTGCAAATCTCTGAGGCTTCAGAGACCTTGACCCGAGAGTGACGGGTCCACCTGTGTCCAGCTGTCTTCATGGCTGTTTCTGTCGTCAGTGACACTTGGAATGGGCCACGCCATTTCAGAACCACTGGCGCTTCTTTCTACTCCTTAACTAGGACTCAATCTCCTGGTTGGATGTTACAAGCAGCAAAGTCCAAAGGTGGGGCTTGTGCCAGCTGAGCTTCCTGTTGAAGGGGTTTCACAAGAAGCAGTATCCTGGCCACAGATGGTTTTAAATATACATCACTTACCTCTACTCCCCCACTAGGTTGAGACTTAGCCGGGTAATTCATAACAACGACGGAAAGGGGGAGAACGGAATCTCTCTTCTGGCTCGGGCTCTCATTCTCGCCAAAGCCAATGTCCAAAGCCCTAGCCATGGCATCTTGGTTTCTATTACCAGCTTCAAAAGGTGTTTATTTCTCTAGTCATTGTTTTCTACCCGAGCCGAGCTCTGGGGGTGCCAGGGCCTATGGAGGTTCCATTGTGTTCCTAAAGAAGCCAAAACCCCTTGAAGGATCTTTCCTGTCAAATGAGTTCCCCTATCTGAGTCTATTGCTTCTACAATGCTGTATCTTGGAATGATTTGTTCCAAAACTGCCTTAATACCTGATCCTGTCGTTGCTGAAGCAGTTGGAAATGCTTCTGGCCACCTTGCTAGCTGACAATACCATTACCAGAAGACATGAAGCCTTCCCACTTGGGGCATCTCAGGAAAATCCACCTGGCATCTTTGGAAGGGACCTGCAGCCCAAGGCCTCCCTCCCCTGGCAAGTTACTTTGTAACTTGGCTGTTTGCTTTAGCACAGATCAAGCAACCTTCAACAGCTCGTTCTGCCAGTCTAAAAAGACCCCCAGCACCATCCAGCATGAGGAAGGCTTCTGCCAATCCTCAGGAGGTGCAAGGACTCTCTTCACGGAGTGCTTTTACTATTGGTAGGGCCAAAGCTTCTGGTATCTCTTGTTTGCCATCCCTTGTAAACCAAGTATTGCCTTTTTTCTCTGCCACACGGCTTTTAACTGTATCTCGAACTCCTCTGGGAGAAAAGACAGCTTCCCGGCCAGTGATGGAGTCACTGCGAGCAAAGGGGGCATCTTGGAGAGTTCTGGCAGAAGTGTTGCTTTCTGACTTTCTTCATCCACCAAAAAGGAGACAGAGGAGGCCTGTAACATTCTTCAACTACAGGGAGAGGCCATGGGGCTTTTGCCATGGAGTCTCTCAACTGATTGCGGGACGCAGCCCCCTTTTGATGCGAAGTTCCTGGCAACAGCACCCTCGGAGGTACTCGGGAATTACAGACTTCCGGAACTGCCTACTCTAGGCTCCCCTCTAATATGCACCCCCCTCTTGGTATGGAAAAGGAAGAAAACGAAACTATTCCTAATGCTATGAAGTCTTTGCTGCCTTGCTCTAGGTTCAGGAATTTAACACGGCCTTGGCTGAGCAACAGTCTCTGTCGATTAGTAACAGTTTCTAGAACTAAGACTTTCTTCTGTTACGCCCCTACCAGTAAATTCCTAGCCTTGTCTAAGGACGGATTCACACGGTCTCTTTGTAAAGACACATCTATGTTACTTCTTTCACTCCCACACCTTCGTGGCAGTGGGATGGCTCCCCCCGGCACAGCACCTGGCACAAAACCCCCCTATGCGCACACGCACACCTGCACTTACCCTGCACTCCGCTGCACACACACACACACACACACACCTCCTGCACACTAACACTCCCCTCCACATCCCTGCCATGCTACTTGCAGTGGCCCCGCCCCTGCCATCCCGGCCGGCTGGCAGCACTTACTCCTCACATGCCTTGCATTTCCTTACTGCCCCCTCTGTAGCCTTCCCTCAACCTGCCTTTTCTCCCCTGCCTTGCATTGACTTGCTCACCCATCCCCCACCTGACTTCCTTTCACATTCGTCTAGCTCTGGCCTCACCTTTCCTTTTCCTTCTAGCACCCTCATTGCCTTGCCTCGCCTCGCCTCGCCAAGCCACCACTTGCCTTGCCCTGCCCTTGAAGCCCTCCCTTGCCTTGCATGACCTTGCTCACCCCTCCCCCACCTGGAATTCAAGACCCCTTTTCAATGCCATTTCATGGCCTTGCCCTGCCCTTTCTGCTCCTCCTAGGAATCTCAAAGCTCTCAAGCATCTCCCGTGTTTCAGGATCACAGGAGAGGAAGACCAGGGGAGGACGCGTGTTGCCACACTCATCTCTATGGGCAGCCTTGGTCTGGGAGCAATCCTTGCATGTCTTGAATCTTGCAAGGGCAATTCACATTTTGCCCTTGAGCTCGGGGACCAGAATGAGAGTTCTTTTGCCTACAAAGGAAAGCAGGTAGCTCAAGTCTTTGAGGTGCAGAGGAGACATGACCCACGCGGGATCAAGGCCACACAAAGCACTTGGTCCTGGCCGCTTTTGTGTACCAGCAGTCCTTGAATGTACTTCTCACCTGCCTTGCCTGGCCTTGCCTTGGCAACACAACAGTTTCCTTGTCTTGCCCTGCTAGCCCTCTGGAGCCCTCTGGAGCCTTGCATTCCTTTGCATGGCCATGCCCCGCCCTTGACCTGCCTACCACTTTCCTCCAAGGCCTTGACTGGCCAAGCCCTTCCTGTTTCTGCCTGGCCTTCCCATCAGTGGACTTCCCTTCCTACGGCCAGCCTTGCCTCTAACGTCTGGGCCTTCTCTTGCCTACCACTCCATTTGCTTTGCCCTCACTGCTCTGGCCTTGCTTACCTCTCCCTTGACTTGCCCACAATTGCCTGCACTTGCTTTGCAGCGCCTTGCCTGCATGGAAGGTGAGGGCAAGAGTGGTAGGCAGGGCAAAGCAAAGCCAGCAAGTTGTAGGTAGTGCAAGGCAAGGCAGCAGAGGCAAAGGAAGCAGAGCAAGGGTAGCTTAAGAAGAACTAGACAAGGTACTGAAGGCAAGGCAAGGCCAAGAGACTCGGAGTGCCTTTCCTTGCCAAGGCAAGGACATAGTGCCAGTGTTGCTGGAGCAGATGTTAAGGTAGCACGGGGAGGAATAGAAAGTGCTGAGAACAGCGTGTGTGCTGCTAGTTTGAGGGGTGCAGTTGAAGTTGCAGGCAGCAAGATCTTCCTCAGCCCGCACTGTTTTGAGCTCTGTTTTTGCCCGATGGTTTCAAGTTGGTGGGCAGAATCTGCGAGAGGGCAAAGATTGGTTTGGGCCAAAGAGGTTTGTCTGCCTCTTGGAGTGCGGTAGAAAGAAGAGTCCGCTCTTGGAAGGGGAAGATGAGGGAAATCTTTTTGTCCTGAGGTGCTGTTGATTTGAGTGCAGGGACGTTTGCAACTTGCCTCTGCCCTTGGGGTGGTTTCGAGCAGCGTCAGGCGCTTGGCCTTCTTTTGCAAGTCGTCAGCGCCATCGTGTGCTTGTTTCGAGGAGCGCTGACAGTGCCGGGGAAAAAGCCAAGCGCTTCGCTGGCGCGGCCCCAAGTCGTGTGCGAGCAGTTGCTGGAAGAGCTCCGCTGTGCATCCTGCCTCTTGGAGACACAAAAGAATGTGATCCTGCGCGTAGCGGGGAAGCAAGAGGAATCTTTTCTGTGTTGGCTGTGCAGTTACTAAGCGGCAAAAGTCAAGGCAGCTCCAGCACGGCCTCTTTCTTTCAGAACCTTTTCTGTGCCATCATGAACATGCTCAACATGCAACTCGCACCCACTGAACTGCATCAAAGGTCCTGGAGAGACGCACTTTCCTTCAAGCTCTAGGTACCATCCTACCCTCCACCACTCGCCGATCCCAAAGCCCTTCCGAACATACAGCAGCTGCACGCAGAGAACAAGTGCTAGAAGAAGGCGTTGGCCTTCAGAGTCCCTCTAAAGTCTGTAAACTAGGCGAAACATTGCAGTGACCAGCACTTTCCTTCGCAACTATCTACAGAGCGTCATCACATTCTCTCAGAGTGGCTAAGTCCACCCTTGCAGCACAGCAGCGTTTCCAGCCACAGTTCGGACTGAGAGATGGGCCAGGTGAGAAAGCATTTGTTGACTATCCCTCGTCTCTGGAAGACTTGATACTCGCAGCGCAATCACGTGCACACACCTTCAGTGTGGCCAAGTTCAAGCAGCTAGAGCTCACAGAGACGGGAGAGGCAGGAGAGAAGCCGTTCCAAAAGTACCGTGTACTTAGGGCAGCATTCAAACTGTGCACAGCACTCTACAGCACTGTAGACCGTGGCTTCTCTGACAAGACGTGCCATCCCATTGTTGGCTCTCGCAGCTCGCTTGCTAGCTGCTCTCCTGAAGAAAAGAACTAGGAGGAAAAGCCAATGCTGGGCTGCACCTTCCCCTTGCCTCACGTAAAGCCACTTCAACTCCCCGCTGCACTCTCTACTTCCCCTCTCCTTGCCATCGACCGCTGTATTTTCTGCATCTGGGAGCCCAAAGGTAAGCGCCAGTGTTTCCAGGGATGCTTGGAAGAGGGAGAAGTAGTAGCACAAGTAGCTGCCGTTGAACTTCCTCCTTCTCAATGCTAACGTGAAGTCGGCAGGCAGGCGAGCGCCAGCCACGCTCCTTTCTCAGTTTGGACGCTGCGGACACGAGCCCGGTGCTCGGCGCCTTCGTTCGGCCTCTTTAGTAGCCATGTCGCGCTTTCATTCCGCCGGAGTCGAAGCGTCGTCTACTTGTGGCACAAAGAGCACGGTGCCGGCAGCCAAATGCTCCAGCCGACTGCTTCTGCCGACACACGCCTGGGCTATGCACTTTGCCTCTCAGCGACATACAGCAGCACATTCGCTCTAAATGTAAAGGGAAAGATTCTCGGCTACGTCTGGCACATTGAACAGTTTTAGTTCAACGGGCTTACCCAGAGCATGCCCCCGGACGCGTGGAAACCTGTATTTGCACCACATTGCAGTGGCAGTCCTCTTTCCTTTACAGGCTGCACAGCGCCGGCAGATGGCCCGTGCGCTCTGCACCTGCCTTCTCACTTCCAAGTACCACCGCGCACATAAGAGCCTTGCAGGGAGAGAAGACGCGGCTAGGCGTCTCGCCCAGAAGAACGTGGCAGGGCGAAAAGGTGTTCTTCTTTTGTCTTCCTCGTCGCCCAGAGTGTGCTGCTGTGTTGAAAGTCTTGGCCAGCGAAAAGCTACTCCAGCAAGTGTTTCTCTCCTGATGCATTGCGCTGAGCGAGAGCTGAGGAAAATCCTTGCACAGCACACTGTGGATGCGTGCAGTACACACGCTGAAGAGCGGCACTGCTAAAAGTCATCGCTGGGCTTCAGTTCTGTCCAGAGCGCAGAAGGCGAAGAACGAAGCAGCTGGGCACCGGCTGCATGTACATAGTGGAGCGAATTTCACATGTCCAGCCAAGAGCTGCTTCACAAGCAGATTCAGCTGAGAATGCTCTGGCTGCTTCACAAAGGAAGGTGCTGTGTTGCACTCCTGGACACTACCTGGTCAGAAGCAGGTTCTTACACCTTCAATGCTGCAGAGTCCATGCAGCTGGAGCACAGGCAGAAGGACGCGTCCAGCAAGAAGGCGTTCTTCAAGTACCCCCCTCTTCCAAGTAGCCTTGAAACTGAGCACAACACACTGCGCCTCGGCAGCTTCCTTCTCAGAGAGACGTGCCGTCACATTATGCACTCTCGCAGCTCCGTTGCCCACTTGCAGCAGCTGCTCCCAAAGAAAAAAGCTCCAGAAGTAAAAGCCACTGCTGGGCTGCCCTTTCCCCTTGCCTCACGTCAAGCACCTGAAACTGTCCGCTGCACTCTCTATTTCCATTCTCCGTCGCATCTACCACTGTAATGTCTGCATCTCGAAGCATAAACCCTGGCACAGTTCTCTCCTGGGAAAGCTGGAAGAGAAATAGGTAGCCGCACAAGTAGCTGCAAGTTTCCGACTGCTAAGATGAATCCGAAAACAAGCGAGTGGCAGCCACGCTTCCTCTTGCAGCCTGTGCGATGCACACACCAGCTCCGTGCTCTGCCTTCGTTCTTACGCTCGTCGTAGCAGGTTGCGCTTTCGTTTTGCTGGAGACGACCCGTCGTCTACTTCTCGCGCAGAGAGCACGGTGCCGGCAGCCAAATGCTGCAGGCTGCTGCTTCTGCCCAAACACGCCTGGGCTATGCAATTTCTCTCGAGCGCTAGGTAGCACAATATTCTGTCTGCGTTGTGGTCTTTATCTTAAGGGAAAGATTCTCGGCTCCGGCTCGCCCAGAGAACTGTTCCGGGACAATACATGTGTTTTATTACCCCTTCTCGCAAGAAGACTGTGGTGCTGCGTTGGAACTGTTGGCCAGTGCAAGGCTAATCCATCATGTGCTTCCCTCCTGATGCATTTTGCTGAGCGAGAGCTGAGGAAAATCCGTGTACTGCGCACTGTGGATGCGTGCAGTATACACGCAGAAGAGCGGCAAAGCTCCTAGTCATCGCACACACCAGCCCAGTGGCCTGGGGCTGCGTTCTTCTCCCTTACCGGCGCTGGACAGAACTGAAGCATTCAGCTTTGGCTCTCTTCAGTGTGTGTACTGCACGCATCCACAGTGCGCAGTGCACGGATTTTCCTCAGCGCTACGTGCAAGTACAGCCTTTCTGCTTCGCAGAGCCCAACTGTCCGCACAAGCTCTCGCTCAGAGAAATGTGTCAGGAGAGAAGCACTTGCTGCATTAGCCTTCCGCTGGCCAACAGTTGCAACGCAGCACATAGTCTTACTGCGAGAAGGGGTAAATAAAACGCACGCTTTCAGCACAGCAGCACAATCTGGGCGACGAGGAGGACAAAAGAAGACCATCTTTTCGTCTTTGCACGATTTTCTCTGCCACACGTCTATCCACGTCTTTGCTTCCTGCAAGGCTCTAATGTGCGCGGTGCTACTTGGAAGTGAGAAGGCAGGTGCAGAGAAGCACTGCCATCTGCCGGCGCTGTGCAGGCTGTAAAGGAAAGAAAGACTACCCCTGGAATGTGGTGCAAATACAAGTTCCCACGCGTCGGGGTAAGCGCCGGGTAAGCCCGTTGAACTAGAGCTGTTCTCGGTGCCAGACGTAGCTGAGACTCTTTCCCTTTACATTCAGGCTACAAAGCAAAGAGAATGTGGTGCTACCAAGGGCAGCGAAGGAAAGTGCACAGCCCAGGTGTGTTTCGGAAGAGACAGCAACCTGGAGCGTTTCTCTGGAGGGTTTCTTTGCCGGCGTGCCCTCTGTGCGACAAGATGACGACGGTTCGACTCCGGCAGAATGAAAAGAACGAAATGGTACGAAGAGCATAAGAATGAAGGCAGAAGCACCTAGCTGGTGTGTGCATAGCACAGGCTGCAAGGGGAAGCGTGGCTGCCACTCGCTTGTTTTCAGATTCGAATTAGCAGTTGAAAACAGAAAGTTCAACTTGCAGCTACATGTGCTGCTACCTATTTCTCTTCCAGCTTTCCCTGGAAAGAACTGTGCCGGGGTTTATGCTTCGAGATGCAGACATTACAGTGGTAGATGCGACGGAGAATGGGAATAGAGAGTGCAGCGGACAGTTTCAGGTGCTTGACGTGAGGCAAGGGGAAAGGGCAGCCCAGCAGTGGCTTTTACTTCTGGAGCCTTTTTCTTTGGCAGCAGCTGCTGCAAGTGGGCAACGGAGCTGTGAGAGTGAATAGTGTGACGGCACGTCTATCTGAGAAGGAAGCTGCCGAGCCGCAGTGTGTTGTGCTCAGTTTCAAGGCTACTTGGAGCAGGGGGGTACTTGAAGAACGCCTTCCAGCTGGACGAGTCCTTCTGGGGGTGCTCCAGCTGCATGGACTCTGTAGCATTGAAGGTGTAAGAACCTGCTTCTTGCCAGGTAGTGTCCAGGAGTGCAACAGCTGCGCCTTCCTTTGTGAAGCAGCCAGAGCATTCTCAGCTGAATGTGCTTGTGAAGCAGCTCTTGGCTGGACATGTGAAATTCGCTCCACTGAGTACATGCAGCCGGTGCTCAGCTGCTTCGTTCTTCGCCTTCTGCTGTCTGGACAGAACTGAAGCCCAGCGATGCCTTTGAGCTTTGCCGCTCTTCAGCGCGAACACTGCACGCGGCCACAGTGCGCTGTGCACGGATTTTCCTCAGCTCGACGTACAGTCATTTTCTTGCTGTTCCACAGGGTCCAAACTGTCCGCGTAGCTCTCGCTCAGCGAAATGCGTCAGGAGAGAAACACTTGCTGGAGTAGCTTTTCGCTGGCCAAGACTTTCAACACAGCAGCACAATTCGGGCAAGAAGAAAGAGAAAGGAAGAATATCTTTTCGCCCTGCCACGTTCTTCTGGGCGAGACGCCTATCCGCGTCTTCTCTCCCTGCAAGGCTCTTATGTGCGCGGTGCTACTTGGAAGTGAGAAGGCAGGTGCAGAGAGCACCGCGATCTGCCGGCGCTGTGCAGCCTGTAAAGGAAAGAGGACTGCGACTGGAATGTGGTGCAAATACAAGTTCCCACGCGTTGGGGACAAGCTCCGGTTAAGCCGGTTAAAATAAAGCTGTTCTCTGTGCCAGACGTAGCCGAGAAGCTTTCCGTAAAGATGCTGGCTACAAAGCAAAGAGAATGTGGTGTTACTTCAGCGCTAGAGAGAAATTGCATAGCCCAGGCGTGTTTCGGCAGAAGCAGCAGCCTGCAGCATTTGGCTGCCGGCACCGTGCTCTCTGCGCGAGAAGTAGACGACGGGTCGTCTCCAGCAAAACGAAAGCGCGACCTGCTACGAAGGGCGTGAGAATGAAGGCAGAGCACGGAGCTGCTGTGTGCATCGCACAGGCTGCAAGAGGAAGGGTGGCTGCCACTCGCTTGTTTTCGGATTCACGTTAGCAGCTCGAAACTTAAAGTTCAACTTGCAGCTACTTGTGCTGCTACCTATTTCTCTTCCAGCTTTCCCAGGAAAAAATTGTGCCGGGGCTTATTCTTCGAGATGCAGACATTACAGTGGTAGATGCGACGAAGAAAGGAAATAGAGAGTGCAGCGGACAGTTTCAGGTGCTTGACGTGAGGCAAGGGGAAAGGGCAGCCCAGCAGTGGCTTTTCCTTCTGGAGCCTTTTTCTTTGGCAGCAGCTGCTGCAAGCGGGCAACGGAGCTGTGAGAGTGAATAGTGTGACGGCACGTCTATCTGAGAAGGAAGCTGCCGAGCCGCAGTGTGTTGTGCTCAGTTTCAAGGCTACTTGGAAGAGGGGGGTACTTGAGGAACGCCTTCTAGCTGGACGAGTCCTTCTGCCTGTGCTCCAGCTGCATGGACTCTGCAGCATTGAAGGTGTAAGAAACTGCTACTGGCCAGGTAGTGTCCAGGAGTGCAACAGCTGCGCCTTCCTTTGTGAAGCAGCCAGAGCATTCTCAGCTGAATCTGCTTGTGAAGCAGCTCTTGGCTGCACATGTGAAATTCGCTTCACTGAGTACATGCAGCCGGTGCCCAGCTGCTCGTTCTTCGCCTTCTGTGCTCTGGACAGAACTGAAGCCCAGCGATGACTTTTAGCAGTGCCGCTCTTCAGCGTGTGTACTGCACGCATCCACAGTGTGCTGTGCAAGGATTTTCCTCAGCTCTCGCTCAGCGCAATGCATCAGGAGAGAAACACTTGCTGGAGTAGCTTTTCGCTGGCCAAGACTTTCAACACAGCAGCACACTCTGGGCGACGAGGAAGACAAAAGAAGAACACCTTTTCGCCCTGCCACGTTCTTCTGGGCGAGACGCCTATCCGCGTCTTCTCTCCCTGCAAGGCTCTTATGTGCGCGGTGGTACTTGGAAGTGAGAAGGCAGGTGCAGAGCGCACGGGCCATCTGCCGGCGCTGTGCAGCCTGTAAAGGAAAGAGGACTGCCACTGCAATGTGGTGCAAATACAGGTTTCCACGCGTCCGGGGGCATACTCTGGGTAAGCCCGTTGAACTAAAACTGTTCTCTGTGCCAGACGTAGCCGAGAATCTTTCCCTTTACATTTAGAGCGAATGTGCTGCTGTATGTCGCTGAGAGGGAAAGTGCATAGCCCAGGCGTGTGTCGGCAGAAGCAGTCGGCTGGAGCATTTGGCTGCCGGCACCGTGCTCTTTGTGCCACAAATAGACGACGCTTCGACTCCGGCGGAATGAAAGCGCGACATGGCTACTAAAGAGGCCGAACGAAGGCGCCGAGCACCGGGCTCGTGTCCGCAGCGTCCAAACTGAGAAAGGAGCGTGGCTGGCGCTCGCCTGCCTGCCGACTTCACGTTAGCATTGAGAAGGAGGAAGTTCAACGGCAGCTACTTGTGCTACTACTTCTCCCTCTTCCAAGCATCCCTGGAAACACTGGCGCTTACCTTTGGGCTCCCAGATGCAGAAAATACAGCGGTCGATGGCAAGGAGAGGGGAAGTAGAGAGTGCAGCGGGGAGTTGAAGTGGCTTTACGTGAGGCAAGGGGAAGGTGCAGCCCAGCATTGGCTTTTCCTCCTAGTTCTTTTCTTCAGGAGAGCAGCTAGCAAGCGAGCTGCGAGAGCCAACAATGGGATGGCACGTCTTGTCAGAGAAGCCACGGTCTACAGTGCTGTAGAGTGCTGTGCACAGTTTGAATGCTGCCCTAAGTACACGGTACTTTTGGAACGGCTTCTCTCCTGCCTCTCCCGTCTCTGTGAGCTCTAGCTGCTTGAACTTGGCCACACTGAAGGTGTGTGCACGTGATTGCGCTGCGAGTATCAAGTCTTCCAGAGACGAGGGATAGTCAACAAATGCTTTCTCACCTGGCCCATCTCTCAGTCCCAACTGTGGCTGGAAACGCTGCTGTGCTGCAAGGGTGGACTTAGCCACTCTGAGAGAATGTGATGACGCTCTGTAGATAGTTGCGAAGGAAAGTGCTGGTCACTGCAATGTTTCGCCTAGTTTACAGACTTTAGAGGGACTCTGAAGGCCAACGCCTTCTTCTAGCACTTGTTCTCTGCGTGCAGCTGCTGCATGTTCGGAAGGGCTTTGGGATCGGCGAGTGGTGGAGGGTAGGATGGTACCTAGAGCTTGAAGGAAAGTGCGTCTCTCCAGGACCTTTGATGCAGTTCAGTGGGTGCGAGTTGCATGTTGAGCATGTTCATGATGGCACAGAAAAGGTTCTGAAAGAAAGAGGCCGTGCTGGAGCTGCCTTGACTTTTGCCGCTTAGTAACTGCACAGCCAACACAGAAAAGATTCCTCTTGCTTCCCCGCTACGCGCAGGATCACATTCTTTTGTGTCTCCAAGAGGCAGGATGCACAGCGGAGCTCTTCCAGCAACTGCTCGCACACGACTTGGGGCGGCGCCAGCGAAGCGCTTGGCTTTTTCCCCGGCACTGTCAGCGCTCCTCGAAACAAGCACACGATGGCGCTGACGACTTGCAAAAGAAGGCCAAGCGCCTGGCGCTGCTCGAAACCACCCCAAGGGCAGAGGCAAGTTGCAAACGTCCCTGCACTCAAATCAACAGCACCTCAGGACAAAAAGATTTCCCTCATCTTCCCCTTCCAAGAGCGGACTCTTCTTTCTACCGCACTCCAAGAGGCAGACAAACCTCTTTGGCCCAAACCAATCTTTGCCCTCTCGCAGATTCTGCCCACCAACTTGAAACCATCGGGCAAAAACAGAGCTCAAAACAGTGCGGGCTGAGGAAGATCTTGCTGCCTGCAACTTCAACTGCACCCCTCAAACTAGCAGCACACACGCTGTTCTCAGCACTTTCTATTCCTCCCCGTGCTACCTTACCATCTGCTCCAGCAACACTGGCACTATGTCCTTGCCTTGGCAAGGAAAGGCACTCCGAGTCTCTTGGCCTTGCCTTGCCTTCAGTACCTTGTCTAGTTCTTCTTAAGCTACCCTTGCTCTGCTTCCTTTGCCTCTGCTGCCTTGCCTTGCACTACCTACAACTTGCTGGCTTTGCTTTGCCCTGCCTACCACTCTTGCCCTCGCCTTCCATGCAGGCAAGGCGCTGCAAAGCAAGTGCAGGCAATTGTGGGCAAGTCAAGGGAGAGGTAAGCAAGGCCAGAGCAGTGAGGGGAAAGCAAATGGAGTGGTAGGCAAGAGAAGGCCCAGACGTTAGAGGCAAGGCTGGCCGTCGGAAGGGAAGTCCACTGATGGGAAGGCCAGGCAGAAACAAGAAGGGCTCGGCAATCCAAGGCCCTGGAGGAAAGCAGTAGGCAGGTCAAGGGCGGGGCATGGACGTGCAAAGGAATGCAAGGCTCCAGAGAGCTAGCAGGGCAAGGCAAGGAAACTGTTGTGTTGCCAAGGCAAGGCAAGGATAGGCAAGGCAGGTGAGAAGTACATTCGAGGACTGCTGGCACACAAAAGCGGCCAGGACCAAGTGCTCTGTGTGGCCTTGCTTGGCGAGGCGAGGCAGGGCAATGAGGGTCCTAGAAGGAAAAGGAAAGGTGAGGCCAGAGCTAGACGAATGTGAAAGGAAGTCAGGTGGGGGATTGGTGAGCACGTCAATGCAAGGCAGGGGAGAAAAGGCAGGTTGAGGGAAGGCTACAGAGAGGGCAGCAAGGAAATGCAAGGCATGGGGAAGCACGTGAGGAGTGAGTGCTGCCAGCCGGCCGGGATGGCAGGGGCGGGGCCACTGCAAGTAGCATGGCAGGGATGTGGAGGGGGGTGTTAGTGTGCGGGAGGTGTGTGTGTGTGTGTGCAGCGGAGTGCAGGGTAAGTGCAGGTGTGCGTGTGCGCATAGGGGGGTTTTGTGCCAGGTGCTGTGCCGGGGGGAGCCATCCCACCGCCAAGAAGGTGTGGGAGTGAAAGGAGTAACATAGATGTGTCTTTACAAACAGACCGTGTGAATTGGCCTGTAGACAAGGCTAGGAACTTATGCGGAGTGAAGTAACAGAAGAAAGTATTAGTTCTCTAGAACTGTTACTAATCATCAGAGACTGTTGATTAATCAAGGCCGTGTTAAATTCCTGAACCTAGAGCAAGGCAACAAAGACTTAATAGCATTAGAAATGGGTTTTTTTTCTTCCTTTTCGATTCCAAAAAGGGGGGTGCATATTAGAGGAGGGCATAGAGTAGGCAGTTCCGGAAGTCTGTAATTCCCGAGTACCTCCGAGGGTGCTGTTGCCAGGAACTTCGCATCAAAAGGGGGCTGCGTCCCGCAATCAGTTGAGAGACTCCATGGCAAAAGCCCCATGGCCTCTCCCTGTAGTTGAAGAATGTTACAGGCCTCCTCTGTCTCCTTTTTGGTGGATGAAGAAAATCAGAAAGCAACACTTCTGCCAGAACTCTCCAAGATGCCCCCTTTGCTGGCAGTGACTCCATCACTGGCCGGGAAGCTGTCTTTTCTCCCAGAGGAGTTTGAGATACAGTTAAAAGCCGTGTGGCAGAGAAAAAAGGCAATAATTGGTTTACAAGGGATGGCAAACAAGAGATACCAGAAGCTTTGGCCCTACCTATAGTAAAAGAACTCCGTGAAGAGAGTCCTTGCACCTCCTGAGGATTGGCAGAAGCCTTCCTCATGCTGGATGTTGCTGGGGATCTTTTTAGACTGGCAAAACGAGCTGTTGAAGGTTGCTTGATCTGTGCTAAAGCAAACAGCCAAGGTACAAAGGAACTTGCCAGGGGAGGGAGGCCTTGGGCTGCAGGTCCCTTCCAAAGATGCCAGGTGGATTTTCCTGAGATGCCCCAAGTGGGAAGGCTTCATCTCTTCTGGTAATGGTATGTCAGCTAGCAAGGTGGCCAGAAGCATTTCCAACTGCTTCAGCAACGACAGGATCAGGTATTAAGGCATTTTTGGAACAAATCTTTCCAAGATACAGCATTGCAGAAGCAATAGACTCAGATAGGGGAACTCATTTGACAGGAAAGATCCTTCAAGGGGTTTTGGCTTCTTTAGGAACACAATGGAACCTCCATAGGCCCTGGCACCCCCAGAGCTCGGCTCGGGTAGAAAACAATGAATAGAGAAATAAACACCTTCTGAAGCTGGTAATAGAAACCAAGATGCCATGGCTAGGGCTTTGGACATTGGCTTTGGTGAGAATGAGAGCCCGACCCAGAAGAGAGATTCCGTTCTCCCCCTTTCCGTCGTTGTTATGAATTACCCGTCTAAGTCTCAACCTAGTGGGGGAGTAGAGGTAAGTGATGTATATTTAAAACCATCTGTGGCCAGGATGCTGCTTCTTGTAAAACCCCTTCAACAGGAAGCTCAGCTGGCACAAGCCCCACCTTTGGACTTTGCTGCTTGTAACATCCAACCAGGAGATTGAGTCCTAGTTAAGGAGTAGAAAGAAGCGCCAGTGGTTCTGAAATGGCGTGGCCCATTCCAAGTGTCACTGACGACAGAAACAGCCATGAAGACAGCTGGACACAGGTGGACCCGTCACTCTCGGGTCAAGGTCTCTGAAGCCTCAGAGATTTGCACATCTCAGCTGGAGGAGAAGGCCGGGAGGCTGTGACTGACACTCTGCAGGAGTGGGCCGGAGCAGTAGCCAGTGCTTCGACATCAGAGGAAGCCCTGCGTGCCTACCCACAGACCACCTGCTGAAATAGTCTCTATGGGTATCCCTCCTCTAGAATCTCCACTCACTGGGGCGCTAATACTTGCTGGATTCTTTTATGTTAAGTGGTTTCTGTGTCTTCAATTGCCACAGGTGCTGCAGAAGACAACGGGAAAATTAGACTAGCTAATTAGATCACATGATTAAAATATTTTCCTTACTAGTTCTACTTTTATATGGTCAGCTAAGTTTAGGCCAGGAGTGGGAGAATCAGTTTGCAGCCTTAGCAGAAGAAGTAGCAAAAGTTTTTCACCTTAGCAATTGCTGGCTCTGTGGAGGGCCAGGAGGATCTGAAGAGTGCCTACGGTTGGCTAGCCCAGCTGAACCTAAGTGGTGGCTCAACACCTGACATGAGGTCCATACTAGGACGGGATTTGGGGCCAAAGAAGGAAGTCCATGGCTATAGGAGAAGGTTTCACGAAGGATGTCTGGACTTCAGGTGGCTCTCTTGAAAGCTGTTTATTGCATAGGCAAAGTTCCAGCATTTCAGGGAGTGGCTATCCAGAGCCAGCCCTAGAGCTGCCAGCTCCAGCTGTAGGCATACCTGAAGCCGCTTGCTGTTCAAGTTACAGAGCATTCTATACTTTTCTTTGCAGAGTATCTTAGCACGTAACAACCAATAAGCACCATACACAATACCTTGACATTGGCCTATAGCCTATCATAGCTACTACCATCACCATATTATAGTCATTATTATCCAATCACAAGAGTAAGTTACAATTTAAGCTTCCAGTGGAAAATTCTTAGACCTTTCTTCTTCTTGCTACATCAACATTTCTTGTTTGCCTGCCATATGTTTCTTTTTGCTAAAGACACCTTTTCTATTCACTTATGCTCTTCTTGAGACTTACTTACTTGGTGAAAAACATGTCTTTGTTTGTAATCACATACCTTTGTCCTGCTCCTAAAAATCTCCTTCCAACTCATCTCCAACCTTTGCCTTCTCAGTTACTCAGCGATCACTGTTTCAGCAAAACACCTTTTCTTCTATATCAAAACTTGCTTTCATTTCTACCTCATCCCCAGCTTCTACATTCTCAGACCTTGCTGCCAAGCCTACATACCTGTGAAACTTTCTTACCAAACTTTCATCCTCCCCAACACATGACCACTTCATTCTTCTCCAACAGGCACTTATTGCCTAAACAGGACAGGGCGGGTCTATGTAGGAAAAGGCGTTTGTCAATTGACTTTCCCTCTGGCTTTAAACAATTGGGTTTGGACCCACAATTGCCCTCCTTACAATTGTTCCAAATATCAAGACAATTGCAATCAAAGAGCTGTTCAGCTCACTAATGGTAGCTGCGTAAGGTGTTCTTACCAAAAACATTTGGAAGCCTGTAAAGCAATGGGGAGGGACAAGGGGTTTTTTGGACCACCTATTTTTAAGCTGTCCCCACAAAAATCCCACAAGTAGAAGACATGTTGTTTGTGATTATCAGTGGGAATGGCAACAGCGGATTGGAACTCAAAGCCTTTTAGTGAGTTCTGCTCCAAATCCAAGCAAGCAACTTGCAGATGTAAATGTAGATGGGAACCCTGTGTGGGAGCTTGGAAATGCAAATGCTGTGACCCTTATGGTGGGGCAGCTATTGTTGGAGGACCGTTAGGCCCGGGAATCCTGCTGTATTTTGACCCACCAATTGATGACCAAGGGTAGGAAGGCCCCTTTGCTAATGGAACACGGGCTTTGAAAGGACATGATTGGATTTGTGGCCAACATGCTTAGCTCAGGTTACCTCCAAACTGGTCAGGGATATGGTGTATATCTTAGACCATTGTTCTTTTTGCTACTACAAATTCAGGGAAATCGCTTAGGAATCCAAATCTGTGATGATTTAATTCGAGAAAAGCAGTCAGCTGATGCAGCCTTGGCTGCAGGGAGCACCCCAAAACGGGGAAAAGATGAATGGCCACCAGAACAAGTTACGCAACATGATGGACCAGCCACTTGGAAACCTAAGGAATTAATCCCAGATGCCTGGAAACCCATTTATCATTTGAATGAGATAATTAGGGTACAAGCTGTCTCAGAAATAATTACCAAACAGCCTGCTACAGCTCTTGACCGTCTTGCTGAGCAACCCACTTCAATGAGGAAAGCGGTATTTCAACATTGGATGGTATTAGATTATCTGTTAGCAGAAGAAGGAGGAGTTTGTGGGAAATTAAATGACTCGAGCTGTTGTTTGCAAGCAGATGACAGCGGAAAATGGTCAAACAAATAACAGAGGAAATAACCTCAGCTCATGGACCTGTCCAAGTGTTGAAAGGATGGTAATGGGACATGTTTTCCTGGCTAACTGGCCAGCTATGGGCTAAATTGTTACAGCAGGGATTACTGTAACACGCCTATATCAAACCAGGAATCCCGTGGAAAAGAAGTAGATATGGACAGATTGGTGGTAGATGGTTCAGAGGTCTTTATTTCTCCAGCCACATGGCCGGGGCTCTGCTCAGGAACTCCCCCAGTCAAGGGACCCGAGGGTCCTTGGCCACACCGGGGAACACAAACCAACCAAGGGGGAATGAAGCTGACCAGGGGCAGGGAAACCCCGTGTCTCCCCCCCAGGGCCCATCGCCCAGGGCTCCATGGCAGGGGGGGAGACCCCAACACTAAATGAATGCCATTTCTCCTCTTCTATGCTATAGCAACTCTAATCTTTTGACCATACGTGACACCATGCTGGGTGCAGCTCTTTCAGCAGGTAGCAGCCATGCCTACCTGATCCAGAAACGACTACAAAAGGACAGAAGAGGATGTCACTGCAAATAATAGCAAAAGCCCAGAAGACTCAAGAAGAAAAAATTAAATCAATGGTAATTAAGGTTTGTAAAGACAAATACCGATTAAATAAAAAAAGGAGGGATTAAAAGGAATGAGATGGATGAGTCTTTACAAACAGACCGTGTGAATTAGCCTGTAGACAAGGCTAGGAACTTATGGGGAGTGAAGTAACAGAAGAAACGATTAGTTCTCTAGAACTGTTACTAATCATCAGAGACTGTTGATTAATCAGGGCCGTGTTAAATTCCTGAACCTAGAGCAAGGCAACAAAGACTTAATAGAATTAGGAATGGTTTCTTTTTCTTTCTTTTCGATGCCAAAAGGGGGGTGCATATTAGAGGAGAGCATAGAGTAGGCAGTTCCGGAAGTCTGTATCCCCCTAATACCTCAGCCAGTGGAGAAAAGGAAGAGGGCGTTGTGGCCGGGAACTTGGCATAAAAAAGGGGCTGCATCCCGCAACCGTTTGACAGACCCCATGGGAAAAGCCCCAGGGACTCTCCCTGTAGTCGAAGAATGTTGCAGGACTCCTCTGTCTCCTTTTCGGACATCAACCTCAGGCATGGTGGATTAATTTTCCCTAACGGCAGCGACATGCTGCGTGGTCTCCGTGCTCCTCCCCAGCCCCCCGGGAGGTGTCAAATAGTTGCCGGCGGCTCCCACCGCGCGTTACAGACGGCTGCGCGGCGCCGGGGCTGCTCGCAGTGCTCCCCTGCCCCGCCAGGGCTGCCTGAGGTCTGCGGAGCCACCTCGCCACGGGCGCGGCCAGGGCCGGGGCCCTTCTCGACAGCAGCCGAGGGGCTGCGGAGCGGGCGGCTGCGGGACGATCAGCTCTTTTATGCCGCGCCGTGCTGCCGCCTCCATCTAGCTCCCCATCGCGCCGCCGGCCGACCCCGCCTGGCGCGTTCACGCTCGGCCGCGCTCGCCGCCCGCCCAGCCTCGCCGGAAGCTCTCCCGCGCGGGCCGTGCCCCGGCTCCGCCTGCGGCTCGGCAGGGCCCGGCCGCACGCGTGCTGCGTGGCTCGGAGCACCCGCGTTGCGCCGCAGGCGACGGGGAAGGCGGGGCGGGCCGGCGCCATCGTGGTAGCGCGAGGAGAGGAGCGCCCGGGCGGGACGGCGAATGGCGCGGCGGTGAGCGCTTCTGCTTGCTGTCGCTCGGCTGCCGCCCACGGCAGGTGCCGTGTGACCCCGCGGAGCGGCGGGGCCGGCCGGGCGGTGCGCGGCGAGGCTTTCGGCCAGCGGCGGCCGCAGCGACAGTCTGCCGGCACTGCCCGTGCCGGCGGAGAGAGCGGGGATCCGAGGCCGGCCTTCCTAGGGTAACGAGGGGCGACCGCCTTTGCCGCGCTGCCCTCCGTGCAGCACGTGGCCGATTCCGGCGAAGCCGGGGTCTCCGCAGCGGCGCGGGCGGGAGGGAGTGGGGAGCGCGCTCGGTGCTCTGCCGGCCGCTGCCGCCCAGCGCTGCGCTCCGCCGAGGCGTTTTCCTGCCTATGCTGGGAAGGACATAAGGGACCCCGGAGTCGGAGCTTAGCTGTCAGGGGGAACAACTTCCCTCCATTGGCGACCTCCTTTTCCCTCTGATTCAGCTACCTTGTAGTAGGTGCGATGGTGCTGAAGAAGGGTGGCGGCTTGGCACAGTTGCTGGCATAGGTGGTGCGAGAGCTCCACGCAAGCAGCTTGGAGTGGCATGTGCGAGGGTAGGAAGGTACGGCACCCACAGCTGAAGGTAAAAAAAGTCAGGGCATGTCATCAGCCGCAATCGTGCTAAGTTGTTCATCTTTGCAAACTGCTTGCCGAGTTGTTCCTTTTCTTAGGTAATGGGGGTTTGTATCAACCAGAACTGCATATGGTCAGTATTTGCAGAGAAGGTTACGTGGACTGTTGTTGAGGTGAGTGTAGCAGTTTCTATGGCATTTTGCAAAAAAGTGACAGGTCTCTCTGCGTTCCCCAATTCTTAACAAAAATGGAGTTAACAAAGCCCTGAAAAGAGGTTTTACAAAACTTCAGGGATTTTTTCCTACGAGTACTGTGGAGACAGCCATAGTCACCTTGTCTTTCCAAAAGTGAAGGTTACATCTTTTTGTCCAAGAGCATCAAGTGCTTTTGATCAGCGTTTGTGTGCATGCATTAGCCTTGTTCTTGTTCTTCCTTGGAGAACTTTTACAATCCTCAGATGATCTGTGTAGGCTGCAGACTGCAGTGGTGAACTTGAAGGCTTCCAGCAGAAGGGAGATGCTGTCCACGTTTTGGATTTTCTTTAGTCTGAACTGATGATCTGTCATTTGCATGTTTGTTTAGCTGTGCTTAGAATAATTGATAAGTTGGTGTATAGAATAAAGACAATTACCAATTTCCTCCCTTTGTGGGAGCCCATCCAAAAGTCACGCAAGAAGAAACTTCGAGGTCACTAAAGTAATTAGAATTGTTAAAACTCAGAAAGGCATAAAGGTCAGAGTGAGGAAGATGAGTTACTTCATCTTCCTTAGGACCACTGACCCAATTCAAGACCACCGACTCCATTCAGATCACACGCTACGCATGCTTAATGACATGTAAGCTCATTTCCATACAAAGCGGAGAATGGGAGGTGCCAACACCATGAATACGCATTTTGTATTTTGGATATTCATAATACGTGGAAATAAAAGGTATCATGTTTGCTTGTATCAGGGCCTGCGACTTAGGGAGCTATCCCACGCAAAAATAAAACATACACTTTCTAACTCTAAACTGTTAAGAGTTTTTGTCCATCTCAGTTGGATATCGATATTAGATCGATATTCATATTTTGGTAAATCATAGTTAACATAGGAGAAAGGCATGCTTGGTATGTACCTGGGATAGTTAGGGCTAGCTTTTAGTTCTGCAATGTTATTACGAAACATAGATACGGTCTTGGCCAGTTGCCCCTCGTTTCGAAAAAGGGCTATAAAGGGACTTTCTGAAATAACTGAGATGAGATCTCCCCACGGAAAGAAGACAAATCTATTGGCAGCAGAGCACGAGGACTTCGTCTCATCCGTTGGTAGCCATTGCCCCCCCTTTCTTCCTCTCTACTCTTTTACTTTGTTTTTCTTTCTCTCTCTCTCTCTCTTTCTCTCCTCTATCACATTACCATGTTGTGGGTACTTAACAAAGGTGAAAAGGTGATTAAAACTGAAATCCCTTGTGTCCTTTTGCACTCGGAGATCTGTAAACAAACCATCACGACCCTCACTTCTATTAGCAGATCGTGACATTAAACTGGCATCACGGACAGGATTTCTGACAGACAGAAGGGGTTGCAAGGTTGTGTGTAGTCTGTAATAGGGGAAGGACGTTTCACTCCAGCCGCACCTAGCCCGACACCCCGCAAAGGGTGAGCGGTGTCTAGAAAGCAAGGGGGACGACTCGAATTTCCCACAAACTGCACACGCCTAGGTGAAAAGCACCCCATACTCAACTGAGGGCTCTGTCTTCAGATTTTTCACCAAAAGATCTCTTAGTGTAAAAGGGGGAACTGTTTTGGTGGGCGTGTGTGAATTTGGACTGCTTGGTGTAGCGAAGAGACAACCGTAAGTAACTTAAGGAGTACCTCCCAGGCAGATTTTGGTCTCTTCACCCACCCAGGGAAGCGAAGGGCGACACGGCGAAGCTGTTTGTGTCGCAATGTGTAATTAGGTTTTACCTCCCTGTAGTGGTTTTGATCCCTTTATAAAATGACTGAAAACCCTAGTGCAAATCATAAAGCTGCATTTTATGCTCTGCTAGCAAAACATAATGCCCGGCCCTCTCCGGGAGGGGAAGAATGGGCTCAAAATAACTGGTTTAATTTGGAGAGTGTGACTGATAGAAGATGTTCATTCCAACATGAGACAAAGTTTAAATTTGGCCAAAATAAAACCATAATCTGCTCCTAAATCTGTTTCAGGAGCATGCCTTACAGCAGCTATAGATCACTGCTTTAAGCGATGTAGTGAAGAGAAAGCAATCACAGATTCCCTTCAAAACCTAGTGGAAATTTTACAGGAACAATCAGATGAAGAAAGGAATGAAAATCATTTGCTGCGGGCTGCTTTGAGGGAGGAATATTTTAAGAATTCAAAGAATGCTGACTCACCAAAAGAGAAAGAGGAAAAGAAAACTCCTCACATTAACCAAATATACCCCCAGGAAGAACTAGTGCTAGTGAAAAATTGTGGGGAAAACTGCTGCCCTCCTATGGGACCTCTAATTAAAACAGAATATAATTATATCAATGATGAAGATTTTGAACCGCATATCACCACTAAACAAATACCATACACTGCTCCTGAGTTGGCGAAGTTAAAAAAGGAGTACGGGCGGCTTCCCCACGAAGCTGAGACGGAATATGCCTTCCAAGTGTCTCTCACCGGAGGAGACCAAATTCAATTCACTGAACAGGAGGCCAGTGGATACTGGGGACATGGAGTTCTCTTAACAACAGGAGACAAACGTAACACATGGTCGCTGACTCAGCGCGCAGCTTTCTGGGCCGGGGGACTCAATCCTTTAGAAAGGGGAGACCCTTTCGCTACAGTTGGTACCCCTGATCAACTTCTAGAAAGCGTCCACAAAGCCGCCTGTCTGCAAATGATCCATGAAAGGAAATTAACTCCTGGATATGAATCCCCCACGCAATTACCTGTGAAACCTGAACTGATGACCCCTTTAATTCGAGGCCTTCCAGAATCACTCCAATCTACAGCAGCTGTCCTTCAAAAAACCATAGCTGCTGCAGGTCCTGTAGAGAGGTTGGACAGATTCCTTGGAAACCCGAGCGACCAAACTGCATCTACCGATCCTGGGTTTACTCCATATTCAACCCCCTCTCAGCCGCCAGGTTCACAATCAAATTCACCTGCCGGTGATTGCAAAGTTTGGACATGGAGTGAGGTTGAAGAAGATCTGATTAATTACAGTAGGAAATATGGACCGATAAAAATCCCAGAGGAAAAATCAGAAAAAACAAAAGGTGTCAGGCACATTAGGGCTCCTCATAGTGAAAAACCAAAGAATGTAACCAGAGATCCCTAACCGTCAGCATTGGTGCTTATTAGGTATCAAAAAGGGGGTCCCCAGAAATGCGATGGATGGCTTAGCCCTTGATCAGTTGAGTAAGGTAGTGTCTAACTGGCACTGCCAAAAGCCCCTTCTACCGAATCCGTCACTTCAACCCAGTGCACCCCTCCTCCCTCAGAATCTGGGCAGTGAGTCAAAGCCACTTCTCCCTCAAAGTCCGGCCAATGAGCTAGAACAGATTCTTCCTCAAAACCAGGGAAACTAGACCCTCTGTTTCTTGTCAGTGGGCAAAGAAACGGAGCATAGGTCTACCTGAGAATGCTCACTAAAAATAAAACGGGAGATATAACGATCACAGCTATTACAAGTCCTAAACGGGCACCTGTAACTTTTCTGATTGACACTGGGGCACAAATTTCTGCGCTGACAAAGAAAGATGCCCAGAGGTGTGGAATTGTTCCAACAAAGAACCGATATGGTGTTTTAAGTGCCTTGGGCACAACAACAGAATCTATGAATGGGGCCTTAGTCAAGCTCCCTTTGCCTGGAGAGGAAAACCAACTCTCCATCCATGGGGTGATTGGAGATATTCCAACCAATTTATTAGGGCTGAATGCCCTTGCTAGGAGGCAGTGGGAGGACTCAGAGGGTCTTCTGTGGTCTTTTGGCACACCACATTTTAACATCAGACTGCTCCAAGCTGCAGCCTCCCTACCATTCAGTGAAACAATACCTCCTTCCCCTGGGTGCCAAAGAGGGTATCAAGCCAGTGATACAGGAGCTACGACAACAAGGAGTAATACTTAATACCCATTCTCCTTTCAATTCTCCGGTGTGGCCAGTGCAAAATCCTAATGGGAAGTGGAGGCTGACAATAGATTTTCGTAGGCTAAATGCTAACACAGACCCTCTTACAGCAGCAGTCCCAAATCTAGCAGAATTCATAACATTGATTCAAGAAAAGGCTCATTCAATCATGCCACCTGTAGATGTCAAAGACATGTTTTTTACGACACCTTTACAGCCAGAAGATATATGGACCGTTTTGCTTTCGCATGGCAAGGACAGCAACGCACTTTCACTAGGCTTCCCCAAGGGTACAAACATTCTCCTACCCTGGCTCATCACGCTTTAGCCCAAGAGTTCGACAAAGTACCCAAAGCGGACAATCTAGCTGTTCATCAACACACTGATGAGACCCTTGTGGGAGGAGATGAAATAGAAGAAGTGAGAGATACCCAACAGAAAATAACCTCCCACTTAGAAAGCCTTGATTTGCAAATTCCCTCAGAAAAAACCCAAACCCCTTCACATGAAGTGAAATTGTTGGGAATTTGGTGGAAAGGAGGTATGACACGTATCCCACCTGATAGCCTAACCTCTTCAGATCAGATTAAAATGCCTGAATCCAAAAAAGATCTCCAACATGCTTTAGGATTATTAGTGCTCCGGAGAAAACACATCCCAGATTTTCCATAATTGCCAGACCTCTTTACAACTTGTTAAGAAAAGGGACAAAATGGGAATGGAGTGCTTCCCAAGAAGAAGCACGGCAATTGTTGGTTTTTGAAGCAACAGCCTCACCAAGCCCTGGGCCCTATTCATCCCACAGATGCTTTTCAGGTCTCCTCAGGGTTGTCAGTACACATATGGCAGCGGGGTCCTGAGGGTCCGACGAAGCCTCTTGGTTTTTACTCCCGTGGCTTTAAAGATGCTGAAAAAAGGTACACTACCTGGGAGAAAGGATTGTTTGTGGTTAGCTTAGCTCTCCTAGAAGCGGAGAAGATTGCACAACAACAACCAATTGTTTTGAGAGGCCCTTTCAAAGTTATTAAGGCTGTCTCTACTGGCACCACCCCCACGTGACGGGGTGGCCCAGAGGACCTCAGTAAGGAAGTGGTATGCTCAGATTGAACATGATTGTAGCGTCTTCTCAAGAACTGAAGGAGCTGTAAAAAATCTGGCAATCCAAGAAACTGAAAACTTGGGTAGCAGCCAGGACAAACCTGCCTCAGTCATTAGAGTAGCCCCTCCTTTTTCCCCCAAACGGTCAGCAAATTCTTGGCTTACGGATGCTTCTGCCAAGCGAGAAGGAAAGGTGTGGAAACATAAGGCTGTAGCCCTCCACACTTCCTCAGGTGAAGGAATTATCACAGAGGGGGAAGGCAGTGCCCAAGTTGGCAAGCTGATAGCTCTTTGGAGTGTTTTCCAATGTGAGGCACAGAATACTTCTCCTGTCTGTATCTACACCGATTATTCCTATGCTGTGTTTAAGGGATGGACTGAGTGGCTTCCTTTTTGGCAGCAAAAGGATTGTGAAGTTAACAGAATCCCAGTATGGCAAAAGGAAAAGTAGCAAGAAATTCTAAGTATTGCAAGTCCAGGGAATTTTGCCGTGGAGTGGGTAGCCTCTCACCAGACAGATGGAAATCCAGCAGGAGAGTGGAACACTAGAGCTGACGAATTAGCAAGACTAAGTCCTGTGGAAAAAGATCAAATTACAGAGGACTGGGAGCACTTCTTAGAATGGTTGCATGTAAAAAGACAACGCACAGGTGCAAAAGATTTGTACAAAGAAGCCCTTGCTCGCGGTTGGTCTGTTACCAGAGAAATGTGTAAAACATGCATGTCAGCCTGTGAACAACGTCGCAGACGGCTAGAAAGACACCCTTTGGAAGATGACCCTCTGCATTTAAGAAAGGGTAAAGGCTTACGGGAAGCGTGGCAGGTAGATTATATCGGCCCCTTTAAAAAGTCAGGAAGTAAACACTTTGGGCTGGTAGGAGTAGAGATGATATCTGGGTTAGTCCAGGCCAATGCTTTTAAAAGAGCTACAGGAGATCATACTGTTCAAGCATTGCAGGCATGGTTTGGAACTTTCCCAAAACCACAAGAAATTCAATCTGATCATGGGTCTCACTTTACTGCCAAAGTTGTACAGGACTGGGCAAAAGGCGAAGGGATTAAACGGACTTTTCACACTCCTTACTACCCTGAAGCTAACGGCATTGTAGAAAGGTCTCTTGAAAGGACTTTTGAAACCACAGGAGGGAAATTGGGATGTTCGGCTATGGGAAGCTGTGAAAGGTGTGAATGATAGATGGGGGGTAAACGGGTGTCCCAAAATCACTGTCTTTTTCCCAACAGCTCCAAGCATAATTCTCTCACTGCAGGGACCAAATGATCCTAAGAATCCTGCACACTACCCTGGACAACCTGTTTCGGTAGATCTCCCTACCGTAGGAGAAGTACCACTAGTGCTAAAACGCCCTCTGAATAAATATGCATGGCTAGCCTCTGATGCCCTAGGGAGAGAGCATCGGATACATACACGCTGCATCATTCCATCATTCTAATTTTCTGCCTTTTGGTGGCAGACTCTGTTGTGTTCACTTTTCACAGAAGAACTCCGAGGGACATGAAGAAGAGCACATAAACCATGATAAGACTAGTGATACTTTTCTGCATCCTACCACAACACCAGGGCCAAAAACCAGCTGAGTGGCCATGGTCTGAAGCTACCATTAGGTACACTAGTGCTCTAGGATCCTATCCCAGAGATCGTTGCCCAAACCTAGCCACTGTAGCACTGCACGACTCTGAGGTACACCGTCCAAGTGAATGGGGATGGGACTTGAAGGATTGGACTAGAATCCTAAAAGGAACAAGAGGGGAAAAAATTAAGGTAGGATGCAGAAAAGTAGAAGGATCTCTTTACCAGAAAGCTTCCACCATTGCAATCGCTGGAAATGTTCTAAAACCAGATGGGAAAAGTGATTTGCACCCCAACATTACGGCCAAACTCTGCCCTACAACGGAGTGGGTGTGTGACAAACAAACCCCCTTCATCCTGTGTGGTTGTCAGAAGAATGTCGGTAACTACACCTTAGGCCCCAGTACCAACAATGTGGAAATCACAAAGCTTCGCAGAAACAAACTAACTGACTGCTGGTATAACTTTCCTCTAACCAAACCGACCTATGCAACATGCAATTGGCAAAATAACCCGGCAGATCAGCCAAGTCTGACAGGTTTAACTTATAAATTCAAAATAAACGCTGCAGCAAAGCCCATACTGAGTGCAGTAATCACATACCACGGTATAAGTACCCCCCTTGTGTTAGATGACAAGAATAAAGTTTTTCCACCCTTTATGGTAACCCGAGGTGAGGATGTTACAATACGATGTGGATTAATTGCTGAATGTTTTACCGAACCTGTACACAGTTATAGCATTGGACCTCATGGCCGTGTTTTGTTTGGTGAAATTCAAAATCAAGATTGTTGGCTAAACCTTAATTGCTGTACAATTTCCCCATAAAGTCACGTGTGGTAAAAACAATACAAAATACTGGGGGGAACTCAAAGTCGATGTTGCAATACCTACCACCCAACCACCGGTCATGCTAAGCCCGAGAATTTTTGAAATTGGACCACGTATAACCACAAAAACAGGCCAACAACAACTATTGCTCAATCCGGCATGGTCCCTTAAACAAGTCAAGTTGCTGGTGCAAAACAATGTCTCAGAAATTCAGCCAGCTTGTTCACCTTTTCTGCAGACTTCCTTCAAGGGGCAGACAACCGGGTTGCAAAAGCAGAACCCTTCTAAGAAACGGACGCAAAGAGACATAACCGGCGTTGTGGGAACAGGACTGGGAATCTTAAATAGTATTGATTCAGAAGTGCTAATGAATAAATTGGCTGCCACAACTACAGATTTGACTAAAATACAACAACCCATCAGCGGTTGTTATCAAACATATTACCAAATTGAGAAAAGGTAAATGTGAATGACCACAAATTGATAATTGGCATGCTCCGTGCTACGCAAAACAACATTTCTTTGGCTCTCAGCTGCGTCCAGGCTCAATTGTGGATGCAGTCCGTTGCTGCCTCAATTGTAAGAGAAGGCAAAGAAGGCACTTTTCCTACTGAAATTCGGAAAATAATCTGGGACGGTGCCACTGATTTTGAAAGAGAATTCCAATCCTGGTGGAATTTAGTGAATTTTACCTACAATCCCATCACAAACACAGCCACAGCCTTTGTACTAACCATACGTAATGCTTCAGTGCATTGGATAGTCCCTATCATTGCATTAGGGCTGAACCATGATGCAGCTATTCTCTACCCTTTCCAGCACAGAGAATGGGCCCGTCAAACTGGGAAGAAGTGGCAAACTGTTAATTTGGAAACTTGTATTGTCCGAGAACAACAAGGGTTTATCTGTGAAAGCAGTGCAATTACACCTCAAGACATTTGTTTGGACACAGAACAAAATATCTGTCCTTTTGAAATTCATCCTAACAAGATTCCTGAAACACTGCTTGTGTATATAGGCAATGGATGTGCATGCTTAAGAACTGCATGTGATAAGGTATTTCTAGAAAATGTAGTTGTAGATACTAAAACTCATTCAAATTCTTGTGTTTGTAACTTGACTAAAAGCACAGGATGCGATTTCTCTTATTTAGCCCCACTTACTTCTTATTGTATTTTACAGTCCAATTAAACACTGATCCACCAATTATTTCCTACCCCCACTGGGATGAACCTTACTTAGGTAAAGCACTTGTTGCTTCACCAGGATTTCATTGGAATTTTGGAAAAGATCAAGAAAAAGAGACAGAAAACCTTGGTAACTGTTCATCACAATGGGAAAGAAACACATTGTTTTCTAGACAGAGGAAAGAAAGATGCTGGACACAGCTGGTGGGATACTCCTTTTGGGTGCTCACCTACTGCTACAGGTGTCCTGAACAAATTGTGTCATCCCATCCTTGTTCTCTTGATTTTAGTTTTGATTGGGTTTGTTTTATCAGCAATCTTACACATCATGAATTGCAGAATGATGAAACGGTTGACATCTGTAATAGATGTGCACAATTTGGACACTATCCCATCCACTGTGGACACCCCTAAGGTTATTGACACAAGATGAACTACATGAGTATTAAAATAAGATAAGACATGATTAAAAATTACAGGTGTATTTTGATTAAAAATTACTTATTCCTTCTTTTTCCTTTTCTTTCTCTTTTCTTATTTTCTCTACCCTTTTCTGGGATATGCTACCAACATTAACGAGTCCTGAAGACTTCGCAACAACACTACGAAATCGTGCTGATGGAGCTCTCCTGATGACAATCGTGAGTCATGGGGTGGTGTAAGAGACGGTCTGAAGATCCCTCATCTGCCTCACGATCATCGCCGAGGACAGAGGCTAAACACAGGAGTTCCGACCTGCCTAAGGTGGGATGTCTGCCAACTGTTGCCTGCAGGTGTGCCCGCTGGGAACTGGTACGCATTCCTGAGGAAATTTGTGCAGGTCACAGTGGACTGCGCCGTTCTTGCTGCCCAGGCGGGAAGGACTGCGCTGAAGCGGAAAGGAATGACCTGTCCTCTACACCTGTCCTGTACCTGTTTCCCAAAGCAACGGGCCTCATAACAACGGCTGTAGATTTGCCCCACCTCTTGGGGAAAAGGGCGAGATGTGGGGATACAGCTAGAAAGCAGAAGCGAGAGCACTGCTAAACTCATGCCAGAAGTAGACGCGCTAACGCTGCTAGGCCGCAAACCATAGCAGGCAGTATAGTTAGCATAGGAGAAAGGCATGCTTGGTATGTACCTGGGATAGTTAGGGCTAGCTTTTAGTTCTGCAATGTTATTACGAAACACAGATATGGTCTTGGCCAGTTGGCCCTCGTTTCAAAAAAGGCCTATAAAGGGACTTTCTGAAATAACTGAGATGAGATCTCCCCACGGAAAGAAGACAAATCTATTGGCAGCAGAGCACGAGGACTTCGTCTCATCCGTTGGTAGCCACTGCCCCCCCTTTCTTCCTCTCTACTCTTTTACTTTGTTTTTCTTTCTCTCTCTCTCTCTTTCTCTCCTCTATCGCATTACCGTGTTGTGGGTACTTAACAAAGGTGCACTGTTTTGATTAAAACTGAAATCCCTTGTGTCCTTTTGCACTCGGAGATCTGTAAACAAACCATCACGACCCTTACTTGTATTAATGGATCGTGACACATGTCCAAAAGAAAAAATCACTGGAACAAAAAGAGCAAACTGATCCAAGGTGAACTGATCCACGGTGAAAAACAGAAGCCTACAAAAATCTGGGGGGAAAAAAAAAGGCAACTCACGTGCCCGATTCACAGATGCAACTCCTGCAAAACTTTTGAAGGCAGTCTCACTCCCTCTGCTGAACAATCAACTGGAGGAAATCCCACTCCAAATCTGTGGGAAACAACAAAAGTGGTGCAACAAGCACTTCATAGAATAAAAACTAAAACTCCACCTGAATAAATTAATGCAATTAACATTGCATTAATTTCACCTGGCTTTTTTTTTTTTTTTTTTTTTTGAGGAAATCTGTTTCTCTTCTCTTTTCTAAGAATGTCAAACATCCCTGCATTGACGATAAAGAAAGCAGTTTGAGGGCAGAGAAAGTGCAAGCAGCAGAATCACATCTAAATGTGATAACCATTTACTCACGTGGACGCTGTCCCTTTGTGTTAGCCCCAAGGAGTTGTACTTCTTTTTAATAATCGGTCTAGTGGGCCAAATTTTCACTTTTTAAGAACCTACCAACACATGGGATGGAGCTGCATGAAAACCAATGAAATGTAAAGTGTCACCATAATTGCTTGCATTGTCAGTTTGTTAACGTTTGTCATTTAAGAATTTCTACATATTTGAAATCATACAAATATGTTCTAACCTTCCCAGTTCTGCCTCAGAAGACTTCAAAATTATTATCATTCAGCTAATTTTTTAAATTTACTATTTAGTGAATTAAAGAATCTTGACAAAACACAAGCAAATGCTAGAGAAGAAATGATTAAATCCCCCTTCCAGGGGACCCCAGGCGCTGACGGCTGCCACCGGCGTGCGCCAGGTCGGGACCGGCAGGCAGGGCTGCACCCCGCGTCTGCCACAACACCTGCAGCTTCTGCAGCCTGAAACACAGCTGGCTCAGGGGTTTCAATCAAGAGCCAAAAGATCTTGCTGGTCAATTTGGGGCAGAGAAAGGTCATCACTTCTAGCATGGCATAAGCCTGCCACTACATTTCTGTGAAGGACAATCACCTTGTTGCAGTGAAACTCCTGGGTAAAATACTGAAGCGCTTTCAGATTCATATTATGCGACATTTCGGTGACCTTCTTTTATACCTGCATTGCTTCATACTGCTGGTTGTGGGCACAAGTTCTTTGTACACTATCCTGGAAATTAAAAAGATCAGAAACAACACCCACCCCTCCCCCACCACCACCCCTTCCCCAGCCACAACCCTAACAAAACCAACCTCCAGAATGTTCAGGAGTTCAAATGAGAACAAGCATAGATGGGGCATAAAAAGATGGATCCTCCTTAGACATTTGTGCATGCAGTGCCCTGCAATCCACTAAGTTCTACTTCTCGTACACCAAATACCTGTCTTCGGAACTCCTTGTTCTCCATTCAAACCCTTCTGGGAGGGTAATCGAGGAGATACTCTTACATATTTTTAGCACATCTTGCACTAGGCAATTAAATCCAGTGCGCAGCATTACCTGACGAACTGAGGCGGTGACAAGGTCAATTAAGACCTGTTCATATCTTCATTTGGAGCTCTTCCAACTGCTTGAAAAGTGAAGCCTTGGACATTGAAGGTTCAGACTAAGGAAAATCCAAAACGTGGACAGCATCTCCCTTCTGCTGGAAGCCTTCAAGTTCACCACTGCAGTCTGCAGCCTACACAGATCATCTGAGGATTGTAAAAGTTCTCCAAGGAAGAACAAGAACAAGGCTAATGCATGCACACAAACGCTGATCAAAAGCACTTGATGCTCTTGGACAAAAAGATGTAACCTTCACTTTTGGAAAGACAAGGTGACTATGGCTGTCTCCACAGTACTCGTAGGAAAAAATCCCTGAAGTTTTGTAAAACCTCTTTTCAGGGCTTTGTTAACTCCATTTTTGTTAAGAATTGGGGAACGCAGAGAGACCTGTCACTTTTTTGCAAAATGCCATAGAAACTGCTACACTCACCTCAACAACAGTCCACGTAACCTTCTCTGCAAATACTGACCATATGCAGTTCTGGCTGATACAAACCCCCATTACCTAAGAAAAGGAACAACTCGGCAAGCAGTTTGCAAAGATGAACAACTTAGCACGATTGCGGCTGATGACATGCCCTGACTTTTTTTACCTTCAGCTGTGGGTGCCGTACCTTCCTACCCTCGCACATGCCACTCCAAGCTGCTTGCGTGGAGCTCTCGCACCACCTATGCCAGCAACTGTGCCAAGCCGCCACCCTTCTTCAGCACCATCGCACCTACCACAAGGTAGCTGAATCAGAGGGAAAAGGAGGTCGCCAATGGAGGGAAGTTGTTCCCCCTGACAGCTAAGCTCCGACTCCGGGGTCCCTTATGTCCTTCCCAGCATAGGCAGGAAAACGCCTCGGCGGAGCGCAGCGCTGGGCGGCAGCGGCCGGCAGAGCACCGAGCGCGCTCCCCACTCCCTCCCGCCCGCGCCGCTGCGGAGACCCCGGCTTCGCCGGAATCGGCCACGTGCTGCACGGAGGGCAGCGCGGCAAAGGCGGTCGCCCCTCTTTACCCTAGGAAGGCCGGCCTCGGATCCCCGCTCTCTCCACCGGCACGGGCAGTGCCGGCAGACTGTCGCTGCGGCCGCCGCTGGCCGAAAGCCTCGCCGCGCACCGCCCGGCCGGCCCCGCCGCTCCGCGGGGTCACACGGCACCTGCCGTGGGCGGCAGCCGAGCGACAGCAAGCAGAAGCGCTCACCGCCGCGCCACTCGCCGCCCCGCCCGGGCGCTCCTCTCCTCGCGCTACCACCATGGCGCCGGCCCGCCCCGCCTTCCCCGTCGCCTGCGGCGCAACGCGGGTGCTCCGAGCCACGCAGCACGCGTGCGGCCGGGCCCTGCCGAGCCGCAGGCGGAGCCGGGGCACGGCCCGCGCGGGAGAGCTTCCGGCGAGGCTGGGCGGGCGGCGAGCGCGGCCGAGCGTGAACGCGCCAGGCGGGGTCGGCCGGCGGCGCGATGGGGAGCTAGATGGAGGCGGCAGCACGGCGCGGCATAAAAGAGCTGATCGTCCCGCAGCCGCCCGCTCCGCAGCCCCTCGGCTGCTGTCGAGAAGGGCCCCGGCCCTGGCCGCGCCCGTGGCGAGGTGGCTCCGCAGCCCGCGGCCAGCCCTGGCGGGGCAGGGGAGCACTGCGAGCAGCCCCGGCGCCGCGCAGCCGTCTGTAACGCGCGGTGGGAGCCGCCGGCAACTATTTGACACCTCCCGGGGGGCTGGGGAGGAGCACGGAGACCACGCAGCATGTCGCTGCCGTTAGGGAAAATTAATCCACCATGCCTGAGGTTGATGTCCGAAAAGGAGACAGAGGAGTCCTGCAACATTCTTCGACTACAGGGAGAGTCCATGGGGCTTTTCCCATGGGGTCTGTCAAACGGTTGCGGGATGCAGCCCCCTTTTGATGTCAAGTTCCCAGCCACAGCACCCTCTTCCTTTTCCCCACTGGCTGAGGTATTCGGGAGATACAGACTTCCGGAACTGCCTACTCTATGCCCTCCTCTAATATGCACCCCCCTTTTGGCATCGAAAAGGAAGAAAAAAAACCATTTCTAATTCTATTAAGTCTTTGTTGCCTTGCTCTAGGTTCAGGAATTTAACACGGCCTTGATTAATCAACAGTCTCTGATGATTAGTAACAGTTCTAGAGAACTAATCGTTTCTTCTGTTACTTCACTCCGCATAAGTTCCTAGCCTTGTCTACAGGCCAATTCACACGGTCTGTTTGTAAAGACTCATCCATCTCATTCCTTTTAATCCCTCCTTTTTTTATTTAATCGGTATTTGTCTTTACAAACCTTAATTACCATTGATTTAATTTTTTCTTCTTGAGTCTTCTGGGCTTTTGCTATTATTTGCAGTGACATCCTCTTCTGTCCTTTTGTAGTCATTTCTGGATCAGGTAGGCATGGCTGCTAGCAGCATCCCCTTGACCACCTGCTGAAAGAGCTGCACCCAGCATGGTGTCACGCATGGTCAAAAGATTAGAGTTGCTATAGCATAGAAGAGGAGAAATGGTATTCATTTAGCCCATAGCTGGCCAGTTAACCAGGAAAACATGTCCCATTACCATCTTTTCAACACTTGGACAGGTAGATGAGCTGAGGTTATTTCCTCTGTTATTTGACCACTTTTCCGCTGTCATCTGCTTGCAAACAGCAGCTCGAGTCATTTAATTTCCCACAAACTCCTCCTTCTTCTGCTAACAGATAATCTAATACCATCCAATGTTGAAAATGCCACTTTCCTCATTGAAGTGGGTTGCTCAGCAAGACGGTCAAGAGCTGTGGCTGGCTGGTTGGTAATTATTTCTGAGACAGCTTGTACCCTAATTATCTCATTCAAATGATAAATGGGTTCCCAGGCATCTGGGATTAATTCCTTAGGTTTCCAAGTGGCTGGTCCATCATGTTGCGTAACTTCTTCTGGTGGCCATTCATCTTTTCCCCGTTTTGGGGTGCTCCCTGCAGCCAAGGCTGCATCAGCTGACTGCTTTTCTCGAATTAAATCATCACAGATTTGGATTCCTAAGCGATTTCCCTGAATTTGTAGTAGGAAAAAGAACAACGGTCTAATATACCCCAGGGATATACCATATCCCTGACCAGTTTGGAGGTAACCTGAGCTAAGCATGTTGGCCACAAATCCAATCATGTCCTTTCAAAGCCCGTGTTCCATTAGCAAAGGGGCCTTCCTACCCTTGGTCATCAATTGGTGGGTCAAAATACAGCAGGATTCCCGGGCCTAACGGTCCTCCAACAATAGCTGCCCCACCATAAGGGTCACAGCATTTGCATTTCCAAGCTCCCACACAGGGTTCCCATCTACATTTACATCTGCAAGTTGCTTGCTTGGATTTGGAGCAGAACTCACTAAAAGGCTTTGAGTTCCAATCCGCTGTTGCCATTCCCACTGATAATCACAAACAACATGTCTTCTACTTGTGGGATTTTTGTGGGGACAGCTTAAAAATAGGTGGTCCAAAAAACCCCTTGTCCCTCCCCATTGCTTTACAGGCTTCCAAATGTTTTTGGTAAGAACACCTTACGCAGCTACCATTAGTGAGCTGAACAGCTCTTTGATTGCAATTGTCTTGATATTTGGAACAATTGTAAGGAGGGCAATTGTGGGTCCAAACCCAATTGTTTAAAGCCAGAGGGAAAGTCAATTGACAAACGCCTTTTCCTACATAGACCCGCCCTGTCCTGTTTAGGCAATAAGTGCCTGTTGGAGAAGAATGAAGTGGCCATGGACTTCCTTCTTTGGCCCCAAATCCCATCCTATTGTGGCCCTCACATTGACCCACCATTTAGGTTCAGCTGGGCTAGCCAACCATGGCCACTCTTCAGATCCTCCTGGCCCTCCACAGAGCCAGCAATTGCTAAGGTGAAAAACTTTTGCTACTTCTTCTGCTAAGGCTGCAAATTGATTCTCCCACTCCTGGCCTAAACTTAGCTGACCATATAAAAGTAGAGTTATTAAGGAAAATGTTTTAATAGTGTGATCTAATTAGCTAGTCTAATTTTCCCGTTGTCTTCTGCACCACCTGTGGCAATTGAAGACACAGAAACTACTTAACGTGAAACAATGGCTGCAAGTATTAGCTCCCCAGTGAGTGGAGATTCTAGAGGAAGGATACCCATAGAGACTATTTCAGCAGGTGGTCTGTGGGTAGGCACGCAGGGCTTCCTCTGATGTCGAAGCACTGGCCCACTCCTGCAGAGTGTCAGTCACAGCCTCCCGGCCTTCTCCTCCAGCTGAGATGTGCAAATCTCTGAGGCTTCAGAGACCTTGACCCGAGAGTGACGGGTCCACCTGTGTCCAGCTGTCTTCATGGCTGTTTCTGTCGTCAGTGACACTTGGAATGGGCCACGCCATTTCAGAACCACTGGCGCTTCTTTCTACTCCTTAACTAGGACTCAATCTCCTGGTTGGATGTTACAAGCAGCAAAGTCCAAAGGTGGGGCTTGTGCCAGCTGAGCTTCCTGTTGAAGGGGTTTCACAAGAAGCAGTATCCTGGCCACAGATGGTTTTAAATATACATCACTTACCTCTACTCCCCCACTAGGTTGAGACTTACCCGGGTAATTCATAACAACGACGGAAAGGGGGAGAACGGAATCCCTCTTCTGGCTCGGGCTCTCATCCTCGCCAAAGCCAATGTCCAAAGCCCTAGCCATGGCATCTTGGTTTCTATTACCAGCTTCAAAAGGTGTTTATTTCTCTATTCATTGTTTTCTACCCGAGCCGAGCTCTGGGGGTGCCAGGGCCTATGGAGGTTCCATTGTGTTCCTAAAGAAGCCAAAACCCCTTGAAGGATCTTTCCTGTAAAATGAGTTCCCCTGTCTGAGTCTATTGCTTCTGCAATGCTGTATCTTGGAAAGATTTGTTCCAAAAATGCCTTAATACCTGATCCTGTCGTTGCTGAAGCAGTTGGAAATGCTTCTGGCCACCTTGCTAGCTGACATACCATTACCAGAAGAGATGAAGCCTTCCCACTTGGGGCATCTCAGGAAAATCCACCTGGCATCTTTGGAAGGGACCTGCAGCCCAAGGCCTCCCTCCCCTGGCAAGTTCCTTTGTAACTTGGCTGTTTGCTTTAGCACAGATCAAGCAACCTTCAACAGCTCGTTTTGCCAGTCTAAAAAGATCCCCAGCAACATCCAGCATGAGGAAGGCTTCTGCCAATCCTCAGGAGGTGCAAGGACTCTCTTCACGGAGTGCTTTTAAGATTGGTAGGGCCAAAGCTTCTGGTATCTCTTGTTTGCCATCCCTTGTAAACCAATTATTGCCTTTTTTCTCTGCCACACGGCTTTTAACTGTATCTCAAACTCCTCTGGGAGAAAAGACAGCTTCCCGGCCAGTGATGGAGTCACTGGGAGCAAAGGGGGCATCTTGGAGAGTTCTGGCAGAAGTGTTGCTTTCTGACTTTCTTCATCCACCAAAAAGGAGACAGAGGAGGCCTGTAACATTCTTCAACTACAGGGAGAGGCCATGGGGCTTTTGCCATGGAGTCTCTCAACTGATTGCGGGACGCAGCCCCCTTTTGATGCAAAGTTCCTGGCAACAGCACCCTCGGAGGTACTCGGGAATTACAGACTTCCGGAACTGCCTACTCTAGGCTCCCCTCTAATATGCACCCCCCTCTTGGTATGGAAAAGGAAGAAAACGAAACTATTCCTAATGCTATGAAGTCTTTGCTGCCTTGCTCTAGGTTCAGGAATTTAACACGGCCTTGGCTGAGCAACAGTCTCTGTCGATTAGTAACAGTTTCTAGAACTAAGACTTTCTTCTGTTACGCCCCTACCAGTAAATTCCTAGCCTTGTCTAAGGACGGATTCACACGGTCTCTTTGTAAAGACACATCTATGTTACTTCTTTCACTCCCACACCTTCGTGGCAGTGGGATGGCTCCCCCCGGCACAGCACCTGGCACAAAACCCCGCTATGCGCACACGCACACCTGCACTTACCCTGCACTCCGCTGCACACACACACACACACACACACCTCCCGCACACTAACATCCCCCTCCACATCCCTGCCATGCTACTTGCAGTGGCCCCGCCCCTGCCATCCCGGCCGGCTGGCAGCACTCACTCCTCACATGCCTTGCGTTTCCTTCCTGCCCCCTCTGTAGCCTTCCCTCAACCTGCCTTTTCTCCCCTGCCTTGCATTGACTTGCTCACCCATCCCCCACCTGACTTCCTTTCACATTCGTCTAGCTCTGGCCTCACCTTTCCTTTTCCTTCTAGGACCCTCATTGCCTTGCCTCGCCTCGCCTCGCCAAGCCACCACTTGCCTTGCCCTGCCCTTGAAGCCCTCCCTTGCCTTGCATGACCTTGCTCACCCCTCCCCCACCTGGAATACAAGACCCCTTTTCAATGCCATTTCATGGCCTTGCCCTGCCCTTTCTGCTCCTCCTAGGAATCTCAAAGCTCTCAAGCATCTCCCGTGTTTCAGGATCACAGGAGAGGAAGACCAGGGGAGGACGCGTGTTGCCACACTCATCTCTATGGGCAGCCTTGGTCTGGGAGCAATCCTTGCATGTCTTGAATCTTGCAAGGGCAATTCACATTTTGCCCTTGAGCTCGGGGACCAGAATGAGAGTTCTTTTGCCTACAAAGGAAAGCAGGTAGCTCAAGTCTTTGAGGTGCAGAGGAGACATGACCCACGCGGGATCAAGGCCACACAAAGCACTTGGTCCTGGCCGCTTTTGTGTACCAGCAGTCCTTGAATGTACTTCTCACCTGCCTTGCCTGGCCTTGCCTTGGCAACACAACAGTTTCCTTGTCTTGCCCTGCTAGCCCTCTGGAGCCCTGCCCCGCCCTTGACCTGCCTACCGCTTGCCTCCAAGGCCTTGACTTGCCAAGCCCTTCCTGTTTCTGCCTGGCCTTCCCATCAGTGGACTTCCCTTCCTACGGCCAGCCTTGCCTCTAACGTCTGGGCCTTCTCTTGCCTACCACTCCATTTGCTTTCCCCTCACTGCTCTGGCCTTGCTTACCTCTCCCTTGACTTGCCCACAATTGCCTGCACTTGCTTTGCAGCGCCTTGCCTGCATGGAAGGCGAGGGCAAGAGTGGTAGGCAGGGCAAAGCAAAGCCAGCAAGTTGTAGGTAGTGCAAGGCAAGGCAGCAGAGGCAAAGGAAGCAGAGCAAGGGTAGCTTAAGAAGAACTAGACAAGGTACTGAAGGCAAGGCAAGACAAGGCCAAGAGACTCGGAGTGCCTTTCCTTGCCAAGGCAAGGACATAGTGCCAGTGTTGCTGGAGCAGATGTTAAGGTAGCACGGGGAGGAATAGAAAGTGCTGAGAACAGCGTGTGTGCTGCTAGTTTGAGGGGTGCAGTTGAAGTTGCAGGCAGCAAGATCTTCCTCAGCCCGCACTGTTTTGAGCTCTGTTTTTGCCCGATGGTTTCAAGTTGGTGGGCAGAATCTGCGAGAGGGCAAAGATTGCTTTGGGCCAAAGAGGTTTGTCTGCCTCTTGGAGTGCGGTAGAAAGAAGAGTCCGCTCTTGGAAGGGGAAGATGAGGGAAATCTTTTTGTCCTGAGGTGCTGTTGATTTGAGTGCAGGGACGTTTGCAACTTGCCTCTGCCCTTGGGGTGGTTTCGAGCAGCGCCAGGCGCTTGGCCTTCTTTTGCAAGTCGTCAGCGCCATCGTGTGCTTGTTTCGAGGAGCGCTGACAGTGCCGGGGAAAAAGCCAAGCGCTTCGCCGGCGCGGCCCCAATCGTGTGCGAGCAGTTGCTGGAAGAGCTCCGCTGTGCATCCTGCCTCTTGGAGACACAAAAGAATGTGATCCTGCGCGTAGCGGGGAAGCAAGAGGAATCTTTTCATTGTTGGCTGTGCAGTTACTAAGCGGCAAAAGTCAAGGCAGCTCCAGCACGGCCTCTTTCTTTCAGAACCTTTTCTGTGCCATCATGAACATGCTCAACATGCAACTCGCACCCACTGAACTGCATCAAAGGTCCTGGAGAGACGCACTTTCCTTCAAGCTCTAGGTACCATCCTACCCTCCACCACTCGCCGATCCCAAAGCCCTTCCGAACATGCAGCAGCTGCACGCAGAGAACAAGTGCTAGAAGAAGGCGTTGGCCTTCAGAGTCCCTCTAAAGTCTGTAAACTAGGCGAAACATTGCAGTGACCAGCACTTTCCTTCGCAACTATCTACAGAGCGTCATCACATTCTCTCAGAGTGGCTAAGTCCACCCTTGCAGCACAGCAGCGTTTCTAGCCACAGTTCGGACTGAGAGATGGGCCAGGTGAGAAAGCATTTGTTGACTATCCCTCGTCTCTGGAAGACTTGATACTCGCAGCGCAATCACGTGCACACACCTTCAGTGTGGCCAAGTTCAAGCAGCTAGAGCTCACAGAGACGGGAGAGGCAGGAGAGAAGCCGTTCCAAAAGTACCGTGTACTTAGGGCAGCATTCAAACTGTGCACAGCACTCTACAGCACTGTAGACCGTGGCTTCTCTGACAAGACGTGCCATCCCATTGTTGGCTCTCGCAGCTCGCTTGCTAGCTGCTCTCCTGAAGAAAAGAACTAGGAGGAAAAGCCAATGCTGGGCTGCACCTTCCCCTTGCCTCACGTAAAGCCACTTCAACTCCCCGCTGCACTCTCTACTTCCCCTCTCCTTGCCATCGACCGCTGTGTTTTCTGCATCTGGGAGCCCAAAGGTAAGCGCCAGTGTTTCCAGGGATGCTTGGAAGAGGGAGAAGTAGTAGCACAAGTAGCTGCCGTTGAACTTCCTCCTTCTCAATGCTAACGTGAAGTCGGCAGGCAGGCGAGCGCCAGCCACGCTCCTTTCTCAGTTTGGACGCTGCGGACACGAGCCCGGTGCTCGGCGCCTTCGTTCGGCCTCTTTAGTAGCCATGTCGCGCTTTCATTCCGCCGGAGTCGAAGCGTCGTTTACTTGTGGCACAAAGAGCACGGTGCCGGCAGCCAAATGCTCCAGCCGACTGCTTCTGCCGACACACGCCTGGGCTATGCACTTTGCCTCTCAGCGACATACAGCAGCACATTCGCTCTAAATGTAAAGGGAAAGATTCTCGGCTACGTCTGGCACAGAGAACAGTTTTAGTTCAACGGGCTTACCCAGAGCATGCCCCCGGACGCGTGGAAACCTGTATTTGCACCACATTGCAGTGGCAGTCCTCTTTCCTTTACAGGCTGCACAGCGCCGGCAGATGGCCCGTGCGCTCTGCACCTGCCTTCTCACTTCCAAGTAGCACCGCGCACATAAGAGCCTTGCAGGGAGAGAAGACGCGGCTAGGCGTCTCGCCCAGAAGAACGTGGCAGGGCGAAAAGGTGTTCTTCTTTTGTCTTCCTCGTCGCCCAGAGTGTGCTGCTGTGTTGAAAGTCTTGGCCAGCGAAAAGCTACTCCAGCAAGTGTTTCTCTCCTGATGCATTGCGCTGAGCGAGAGCTGAGGAAAATGCTTGCACAGCACACTGTGGATGCGTGCAGTACACACGCTGAAGAGCGGCACTGCTAAAAGTCATCGCTGGGCTTCAGTTCTGTCCAGAGCACAGAAGGCGAAGAACGAGCAGCTGGGCATCGGCTGCATGTACTCAGTGAAGCGAATTTCACGTCCAGCCAAGAGCTGCTTCACAAGCAGATTCAGCTCAGAATGCTCTGGCTGCTTCACAAAGGAAGGCGCAGCTGTTGCACTCCTGGACACTACCTGGCCAGTAGCAGTTTCTTACACCTTCAATGCTGCAGAGTCCATGCAGCTGGAGCACAGGCAGAAGGACTCGTCCAGCTAGAAGGCGTTCCTCAAGTACCCCCCTCTTCCAAGTAGCCTTGAAACTGAGCACAACACACTGCGGCTCGGCAGCTTCCTTCTCAGATAGACGTGCCGTCACACTATTCACTCTCACAGCTCCGTTGCCCGCTTGCAGCAGCTGCTGCCAAAGAAAAAGGCTCCAGAAGGAAAAGCCACTGCTGGGCTGCCCTTTCCCCTTGCCTCACGTCAAGCCCCAGAAACTGTCCTCTGCACTCTCTATTTCCTTTCTTCGTCGCATCTACCACTGTTATCTCTGCATCTCGAAGAATAAGCCCCGGCACAATTCTTTCCAGGGAAAGCTGGAAGAGAAATAGGTAGCAGCACAAGTAGCTGCAAGTTGAACTTTAAGTTTCGAGCTGCTAACGTGAATCCGCAAACAAGCGAGTGGCAGCCACGCTTCCTCTTGCAGCCTGTGCGATGCACACAGCAGCTCCGTGCTCTGCCTTCATTCTTACGCCCTTCGTAGCAGGTCGCGCTTTCGTTTTGCTGGAGACGACCCGTCGTCTACTTCTCGCGCAGAGAGCACGGTGCCGGCAGCCAAATGCTGCAGGCTGCTGCTTCTGCCGAAACACGCCTGGGCTATGCAATTTCTCTCTAGCGCTGAAGTAACACCACATTCTCTTTGCTTTGTAGCCAGCATCTTTACGGAAAGCTTCTCGGCTACGTCTGGCACAGAGAACAGCTTTATTTTAACCGGCTTAACCGGAGCTTGTCCCCAACGCGTGGGAACTTGTATTTGCACCACATTCCAGTCGCAGTCCTCTTTCCTTTACAGGCTGCACAGCGCCGGCAGATCGCGGTGCTCTCTGCGCCTGCCTTCTCACTTCCAAGTAGCACCGCGCACATAAGAGCCTTGCAGGGAGAGAAGACGCGGCTAGGCGTCTCGCCCAGAAGAACGTGGCAGGGCGAAAAGATATTCTTCCTTTCTCTTTCTTCTTGCCCGAATTGTGCTGCTGTGTTGAAAGTCTTGGCCAGCGAAAAGCTACTCCAGCAAGTGTTTCTCTCCTGACGCATTTCGCTGAGCGAGAGCTACGCGGACAGTTTGGAACCTGTGGAACAGCAAGAAAATGACTGTACGTCGAGCTGAGGAAAATCCGTGCACAGCGCACTGTGGCCGCGTGCAGTGTTCGCGCTGAAGAGCGGCAAAGCTCAAAGGCATCGCTGGGCTTCAGTTCTGTCCAGACAGCAGAAGGCGAAGAACGAAGCAGCTGAGCACCGGCTGCATGTACTCAGTGGAGCGAATTTCACATGTCCAGCCAAGAGCTGCTTCACAAGCAGATTCAGCTGAGAATGCTCTGGCTGCTTCACAAAGGAAGGCGCAGCTGTTGCACTCCTGGACACTACCTGGCCAGTAGCAGTTTCTTACACCTTCAATGCTGCAGAGTCCATGCAGCTGGAGCACAGGCAGAAGGACTCGTCCAGCTAGAAGGCGTTCCTCAAGTACCCCCCTCTTCCAAGTAGCCTTGAAACTGAGCACAACACACTGCGGCTCGGCAGCTTCCTTCTCAGATAGACGTGCCGTCACATTATTCACTCTCACAGCTCCGTTGCCCGCTTGCAGCAGCTGCTGCCAAAGAAAAAGGCTCCAGAAGGAAAAGCCACTGCTGGGCTGCCCTTTCCCCTTGCCTCACGTCAAGCACCAGAAACTGTCCGCTGCACTCTCTATTCCCATTCTCCGTCGCATCTACCACTGTAATGTCTGCATCTCGAAGCATAAACCCCGGCACAATTCTTTCCAGGGAAAGCTGGAAGAGAAATAGGTAGCAGCACATGTAGCTGCAAGTTGAACTTTCTGTTTTCAACTGCTAATTCGAATCTGAAAACAAGCGAGTGGCAGCCACGCTTCCCCTTGCAGCCTGTGCTATGCACACACCAGCTAGGTGCTTCTGCCTTCATTCTTATGCTCTTCGTACCATTTCGTTCTTTTCATTCTGCCGGAGTCGAACCGTCGTCATCTTGTCGCACAGAGGGCACGCCGGCAGAGAAACCCTCCAGAGAAACGCTCCAGGTTGCTGTCTCTTCCGAAACACACCTGGGCTGTGCACTTTCCTTCGCTGCCCTTGGTAGCACCACATTCTCTTTGCTTTGTAGCCTGAATGTAAAGGGAAAGAGTCTCAGCTACGTCTGGCACCGAGAACAGCTCTAGTTCAACGGGCTTACCCGGCGCTTACCCCGACCCGTGGCAACTTGTATTTGCACCACATTCCAGGGGTAGTCTTTCTTTCCTTTACAGCCTGCACAGCGCCGGCAGATGGCAGTGCTTCTCTGCACCTGCCTTCTCACTTCCAAGTAGCACCGCGCACATTAGAGCCTTGCAGGGAGCAAAGACGTGGATAGATGTGTGGCAGAGAAAATCGTGCAAAGACGAAAAGATGGTCTTCTTTTGTCCTCCTCGTCGCCCAGATTGTGCTGCTGTGCTGAAAGCGTGCGTTTTATTTACCCCTTCTCGCAGTAAGACTATGTGCTGCGTTGCAACTGTTGGCCAGCGGAAGGCTAATGCAGCAAGTGCTTCTCTCCTGACACATTTCTCTGAGCGAGAGCTTGTGCGGACAGTTGGGCTCTGCGAAGCAGAAAGGCTGTACTTGCACGTAGCGCTGAGGAAAATCCGTGCACTGCGCACTGTGGATGCGTGCAGTACACACACTGAAGAGAGCCAAAGCTGAATGCTTCAGTTCTGTCCAGCGCCGGTAAGGGAGAAGAACGCAGCCCCAGGCCACTGGGCTGGTGTGTGCGATGACTAGGAGCTTTGCCGCTCTTCTGCGTGTATACTGCACGCATCCACAGTGCGCAGTGCACGGATTTTCCTCAGCTCTCGCTCAGCAAAATTCATCAGGAGGGAAGCACATGATGGATTAGCCTTTCACTGGCCAACAGTTCCAACGCAGCACCACAGTCTTCTTGCGAGAAGGGGTAATAAAACACATGTATTGTCCCGGAACAGTTCTCTGGGCGAGCCGTAGCCGAGAATCTTTCCCTTAAGATAAAGACCACAAGGCAGACAGAATGTTGTGCTACCTAGCGCTAGAGAGAAATTGCATAGCCCAGGCGTGTTTCGGCAGAAGCAGCAGCCTGCAGCATTTGGCTGCCGGCACCGCGCTCTCTGCGCGAGAAGTAGACGACGGGTCGTCTCCAGCAAAACGAAAGCGCAACCTGCTACGACGAGCGTAAGAACGAAGGCAGAGCACGGAGCTGCTGTGTGCATCGCACAGGCTGCAAGAGGAAGCGTGGCTGCCACTCGCTTGTTTTCGGATTCATCTTAGCAGTCGGAAACTTGCAGCCACTTGTGCGGCTACCTATTTCTCTTCCAGCTTTCCCAGGAGAGAACTGTGCCGGGGTTTATGCTTCGAGATGCAGACATTACAGTGGTAGATGCGACGGAGAATGGAAATAGAGAGTGCAGCGGACAGTTTCAGGTGCTTGACGTGAGGCAAGGGGAAAGGGCAGCCCAGCAGTGGCTTTTCCTTCTGGAGCCTTTTTCTTTGGCAGCAGCTGCTGCAAGTGGGCAACGGAGCTGCGAGAGTGCATAATGTGACGGCACGTCTATCTGAGAAGGAAGCTGCCGAGCCGCAGTGTGTTGTGCTCAGTTTCAAGGCTACTTGGAAGAGGGGGGTACTTGAAGAACGCCTTCTAGCTGGACGCGTCCTTCTGCCTGTGCTCCAGCTGCATGGACTCTGCAGCATTGAAGGTGTAAGAATCTGCTTCTGACCAGGTAGTGTCCAGGAGTGCAACACAGCACCTTCCTTTGTGAAGCAGCCAGAGCATTCTCAGCTGAATCTGCTTGTGAAGCAGCTCTTGGCTGGACATGTGAAATTCGCTCCACTATGTACATGCAGCCGGTGCCCAGCTGCTTCGTTCTTCGCCTTCTGCGCTCTGGACAGAACTGAAGCCCAGCGATGACTTTTAGCCGTGCCGCTCTTCAGCGTGTGTCCTGCACGCATCCACAGTGTGCTGTGCAAGGATTTTCCTCAGCTCTCGCTCAGCGCAATGCATCAGGAGAGAAACACTTGCTGGAGTAGCTTTTCGCTGGCCAAGACTTTCAACATAGCAGCACACTCTGGGCGACGAGGAAGACAAAAGAAGAACACCTTTTCGCCCTGCCACGTTCTTCTGGGCGAGACGCCTATCCGCGTCTTCTCTCCCTGCAAGGCTCTAATGTGCGCGGTGCTACTTGGAAGTGAGAAGGCAGGTGCAGAGCGCACGGCCATCTGCCGGCGCTGTGCAGCCTGTAAAGGAAAGAGGACTGCCACTGCAATGTGGTGCAAATACAGGTTTCCACGCGTCCGGGGGCATGCTCTGGGTAAGCCCGTTGAACTAAAACTGTTCTCTGTGCCAGACGTAGCCGAGAATCTTTCCCTTTACATTTAGAGCTGTATGGCGCTGAGAGGGAAAGTGCATAGCCCAGGCGTGTGTCGGCAGAAGCAGTCGGCTGGAGCATTTGGCTGCCGGCACCGTGCTCTTTGTGCCACAAGTAGACGACGCTTCGACTCCGGCGGAATGAAAGCGCGACATGGCTACTAAAGAGGCCGAACGAAGGCGCCGAGCACCGGGCTCGTGTCCGCAGCGTCCAAACTGAGAAAGGAGCGTGGCTGGCGCTCGCCTGCCTGCCGACTTCACGTTAGCATTGAGAAGGAGGAAGTTCAACGGCAGCTACTTGTGCTACTACTTCTCCCTCTTCCAAGCATCCCTGGAAACACTGGCGCTTACCTTTGGGCTCCCAGATGCAGAAAACACAGCGGTCGATGGCAAGGAGAGGGGAAGTAGAGAGTGCAGCGGGGAGTTGAAGTGGCTTTACGTGAGGCAAGGGGAAGGTGCAGCCCAGCATTGGCTTTTCCTCCTAGTTCTTTTCTTCAGGAGAGCAGCTAGCAAGCGAGCTGCGAGAGCCAACAATGGGATGGCACGTCTTGTCAGAGAAGCCACGGTCTACAGTGCTGTAGAGTGCTGTGCACAGTTTGAATGCTGCCCTAAGTACACGGTACTTTTGGAACGGCTTCTCTCCTGCCTCTCCCGTCTCTGTGAGCTCTAGCTGCTTGAACTTGGCCACACTGAAGGTGTGTGCACGTGATTGCGCTGCGAGTATCAAGTCTTCCAGAGACGAGGGATAGTCAACAAATGCTTTCTCACCTGGCCCATCTCTCAGTCCCAACTGTGGCTGGAAACGCTGCTGTGCTGCAAGGGTGGACTTAGCCACTCTGAGAGAATGTGATGACGCTCTGTAGATAGTTGCGAAGGAAAGTGCTGGTCACTGCAATGTTTCGCCTAGTTTACAGACTTTAGAGGGACTCTGAAGGCCAACGCCTTCTTCTAGCACTTGTTCTCTGCGTGCAGCTGCTGCATGTTCGGAAGGGCTTTGGGATCGGCGAGTGGTGGAGGGTAGGATGGTACCTAGAGCTTGAAGGAAAGTGCGTCTCTCCAGGACCTTTGATGCAGTTCAGTGGGTGCGAGTTGCATGTTGAGCATGTTCATGATGGCACAGAAAAGGTTCTGAAAGAAAGAGGCCGTGCTGGAGCTGCCTTGACTTTTGCCGCTTAGTAACTGCACAGCCAACACAGAAAAGATTCCTCTTGCTTCCCCGCTACGCGCAGGATCACATTCTTTTGTGTCTCCAAGAGGCAGGATGCACAGCGGAGCTCTTCCAGCAACTGCTCGCACACGACTTGGGGCGGCGCCAGCGAAGCGCTTGGCTTTTTCTCCGGCACTGTCAGCGCTCCTCGAAACAAGCACACGATGGCGCTGACGACTTGCAAAAGAAGGCCAAGCGCCTGGCGCTGCTCGAAACCACCCCAAGGGCAGAGGCAAGTTGCAAACGTCCCTGCACTCAAATCAACAGCACCTCAGGACAAAAAGATTTCCCTCATCTTCCCCTTCCAAGAGCGGACTCTTCTTTCTACCGCACTCCAAGAGGCAGACAAACCTCTTTGGCCCAAACCAATCTTTGCCCTCTCGCAGATTCTGCCCACCAACTTGAAACCATCGGGCAAAAACAGAGCTCAAAACAGTGCGGGCTGAGGAAGATCTTGCTGCCTGCAACTTCAACTGCACCCCTCAAACTAGCAGCACACACGCTGTTCTCAGCACTTTCTATTCCTCCCCGTGCTACCTTACCATCTGCTCCAGCAACACTGGCACTATGTCCTTGCCTTGGCAAGGAAAGGCACTCCGAGTCTCTTGGCCTTGCCTTGCCTTCAGTACCTTGTCTAGTTCTTCTTAAGCTACCCTTGCTCTGCTTCCTTTGCCTCTGCTGCCTTGCCTTGCACTACCTACAACTTGCTGGCTTTGCTTTGCCCTGCCTACCACTCTTGCCCTCGCCTTCCATGCAGGCAAGGCGCTGCAAAGCAAGTGCAGGCAATTGTGGGCAAGTCAAGGGAGAGGTAAGCAAGGCCAGAGCAGTGAGGGGAAAGCAAATGGAGTGGTAGGCAAGAGAAGGCCCAGACGTTAGAGGCAAGGCTGGCCGTCGGAAGGGAAGTCCACTGATGGGAAGGCCAGGCAGAAACAAGAAGGGCTCGGCAATCCAAGGCCCTGGAGGAAAGCAGTAGGCAGGTCAAGGGCGGGGCATGGACGTGCAAAGGAATGCAAGGCTCCAGAGAGCTAGCAGGGCAAGGCAAGGAAACTGTTGTGTTGCCAAGGCAAGGCAAGGATAGGCAAGGCAGGTGAGAAGTACATTCGAGGACTGCTGGCACACAAAAGCGGCCAGGACCAACTGCTCTGTGTGGCCTTGCTTGGCGAGGTGAGGCAAGGCAATGAGGGTCCTAGAAGGAAAAGGAAAGGTGAGGCCAGAGCTAGACGAATGTGAAAGGAAGTCAGGTGGGGGATGGGTGAGCAAGTCAATGCAAGGCAGGGGAGAAAAGGCAGGTTGAGGGAAGGCTACAGAGAGGGCAGCAAGGAAATGCAAGGAATGGGAAGCACGTGAGGAGTGAGTGCTGCCAGCCGGCCGGGATGGCAGGGGCGGGGCCACTGCAAGTAGCATGGCAGGGATGTGGAGGGGGGTGTTAGTGTGCGGGAGGTGTGTGTGTGTGTGTGCAGCGGAGTGCAGGGTAAGTGCAGGTGTGCGTGTGCGCATAGGGGGGTTTTGTGCCAGGTGCTGTGCCGGGGGGAGCCGTCCTACCGCCAAGAAGGTGTGGGAGTGAAAGGAGTAACATAGATGTGTCTTTACAAACAGACCGTGTGAATTGGCCTGTAGACAAGGCTAGGAACTTATGCAGAGTGAAGTAACAGAAGAAAGTATTAGTTCTCTAGAACTGTTACTAATCATCAGAGACTGTTGATTAATCAAGGCCGTGTTAAATTCCTGAACCTAGAGCAAGGCAACAAAGACTTAATAGCATTAGAAATGGGTTTTTTTTCTTCCTTTTCGATGCCAAAAGGGGGGTGCATATTAGAGGAGGGCATAGAGTAGGCAGTTCCGGAAGTCTGTAATTCCCGAGTACCTCCGAGGGTGCTGTTGCCAGGAACTTCGCATCAAAAGGGGGCTGCGTCCCGCAATCAGTTGAGAGACTCCATGGCAAAAGCCCCATGGCCTCTCCCTGTAGTTGAAGAATGTTACAGGCCTCCTCTGTCTCCTTTTTGGTGGATGAAGAAAGTCAGAAAGCAACACTTCTGCCAGAACTCTCCAAGATGCCCCCTTTGCTCCCAGTGACTCCATCACTGGCCGGGAAGCTGTCTTTTCTCCCAGAGGAGTTTGAGATACAGTTAAAAGCCGTGTGGCAGAGAAAAAAGGCAATAATTGGTTTACAAGGGATGGCAAACAAGAGATACCAGAAGCTTTGGCCCTACCAATCTTAAAAGAACTCCGTGAAGAGAGTCCTTGCACCTCCTGAGGATTGGCAGAAGCCTTCCTCATGCTGGATGTTGCTGGGGGTCTTTTTAGACTGGCAAAACGAGCTGTTGAAGGTTGCTTGATCTGTGCTAAAGCAAACAGCCAAGTTACAAAGGAACTTGCCAGGGGAGGGAGGCCTTGGGCTGCAGGTCCCTTCCAAAGATGCCAGGTGGATTTTCCTGAGATGCCCCAAGTGGGAAGGCTTCATCTCTTCTGGTAATGGTATGTCAGCTAGCAAGGTGGCCAGAAGCATTTCCAACTGCTTCAGCAACGACAGGATCAGGTATTAAGGCATTTTTGGAACAAATCTTTCCAAGATACAGCATTGCAGAAGCAATAGACTCAGATAGGGGAACTCATTTTACAGGAAAGATCCTTCAAGGGGTTTTGGCTTCTTTAGGAACACAATGGAACATCCATAGGCCCTGGCACCCCCAGAGCTCGGCTCGGGTAGAAAACAATGAATAGAGAAATAAACACCTTTTGAAGCTGGTAATAGAAACCAAGATGCCATGGCTAGGGCTTTGGACATTGGCTTTGGCGAGAATGAGAGCCCGAGCCAGAAGAGAGATTCCGTTCTCCCCCTTTCCGTCGTTGTTATGAATTACCCGGCTAAGTCTCAACCTAGTGGGGGAGTAGAGGTAAGTGATGTATATTTAAAACCATCTGTGGCCAGGATGCTGCTTCTTGTAAAACCCCTTCAACAGGAAGCTCAGCTGGCACAAGCCCCACCTTTGGACTTTGCTGCTTGTAACATCCAACCAGGAGATTGAGTCCTAGTTAAGGAGTAGAAAGAAGCGCCAGTGGTTCTGAAATGGCGTGGCCCATTCCAAGTGTCACTGACGACAGAAACAGCCATGAAGACAGCTGGACACAGGTGGACCCGTCACTCTCGGGTCAAGGTCTCTGAAGCCTCAGAGATTTGCACATCTCAGCTGGAGGAGAAGGCCGGGAGGCTGTGACTGACACTCTGCAGGAGTGGGCCGGAGCAGTAGCCAGTGCTTCGACATCAGAGGAAGCCCTGCGTGCCTACCCACAGACCACCTGCTGAAATAGTCTCTATGGGTATCCCTCCTCTAGAATCTCCACTCACTGGGGCGCTAATACTTGCTGGATTCTTTTATGTTAAGTGGTTTCTGTGTCTTCAATTGCCACAGGTGGTGCAGAAGACAACGGGAAAATTAGACTAGCTAATTAGATCACACTATTAAAACATTTTCCTGAATAACTCTACTTTTATATGGTCAGCTAAGTTTAGGCCAGGAGTGGGAGAATCAGTTTGCAGCCTTAGCAGAAGAAGTAGCAAAAGTTTTTCACCTCAGCAATTGCTGGCTCTGTGGAGGGCCAGGAGGATCTGAAGAGTGCCTACGGTTGGCTAGCCCAGCTGAACCTAAGTGGTGGCTCAACACCTGACATGAGGTCCATACTAGGACGGGATTTGGGGCCAAAGAAGGAAGTCCATGGCTATAGGAGAAGGTTTCACGAAGGATGTCTGGACTTCAGGTGGCTCTCTTGAAAGCTGTTTATTGCATAGGCAAAGTTCCAGCATTTCAGGGAGTGGCTATCCAGAGCCAGCCCTACAGCTGCCAGCTCCAGCTGTAGGCATACCTGAAGCCGCTTGCTGTTCAAGTTACAGAGCATTCTATACTTTTCTTTGCAGAGTATCTTAGCACGTAACAACCAATAAGCACCATACACAACACCTTGACATTGGCCTATAGCCTATCATAGCTACTACCATCACCATATTATAGTCATTATTATCCAATCACAAGAGTAAGTTACAATTTAAGCTTCCAGTGGAAAATTCTTAGACCTTTCTTCTTCTTGCTACATCAACATTTCTTGTTTGCCTGCCATATCTTTCTTTTTGGGAAAGACACCTTTTCTATTCACTTATGCTCTTCTTGAGACTTACTTACTTGGTGAAAAACATGTCTTTGTTTGTAATCACATACCTTTGTCCTGCTCCTAAAAATCTCCTTCCAACTCATCTCCAACCTTTGCCTTCTCAGTTACTCAGCGATCACTGTTTCAGCAAAACACCTTTTCTTCTATATCAAAACTTGCTTTCATTTCTACCTCATCCCCAGCTTCTACATTCTCAGACCTTGCTGCCAAGCCTACATACCTGTGAAACTTTCTTACCAAACTTTCATCCTCCCCAACACATGGCCACTTCATTCTTCTCCAACAGGCACTTATTGCCTAAACAGGACAGGGCGGGTCTATGTAGGAAAAGGCGTTTGTCAATTGACTTTCCCTCTGGCTTTAAACAATTGGGTTTGGACCCACAATTGCCCTCCTTACAATTGTTCCAAATATCAAGACAATTGCAATCAAAGAGCTGTTCAGCTCACTAATGGTAGCTGCGTAAGGTGTTCTTACCAAAAACATTTGGAAGCCTGTAAAGCAATGCGGAGGGACAAGGGGTTTTTTTGACCACCTATTTTTAAGCTGTCCCCACAAAAATCCCACAAGTAGAAGACGTTGTTTGTGATTATCAGTGGGAATGGCAACAGCGGATTGGAACTCAAAGCCTTTTAGTGAGTTCTGCTCCAAATCCAAGCAAGCAACTTGCAGATGTAAATGTAGATGGGAGCCCTGTGTGGGAGCTTGGAAATGCAAATGCTGTGACCCTTATGGTGGGGCAGCTATTGTTGGAGGACCGTTAGGCCAGGGAAACCCGCAGTATTTTGACCTACCAATTGATGACCAAGGGTAGGAAGGCCCCTTTGCTAATGGAACACGGGCTTTGAAAGGACATGATTGGATTTGTGGCCAACATGCTTAGCTCAGGTTACGTCCAAACTGGTCAGGGATATGGTATATCCCTGGGGTATATTAGACCATAGTTCTTTTTGCTACTACAAATTCAGGGAAATCGCTTAGGAATCCAAATCTGTGATGATTTAATTCGAGAAAAGCAGTCAGCTGATGCAGCCTTGGCTGCAGGGAGCACCCCAAAACGGGGAAAAGATGAATGGCCACCAGAAGAAGTTACGCAACATGATGGACCAGCCACTTGGAAACCTAAGGAATTAATCCCACATGCCTGGGAACCCATTTATCATTTGAATGAGATAATTAGGGTACAAGCTGTCTCAGAAATAATTACCAACCAGCCAGCCACAGCTCTTGACCGTCTTGCTGAGCAACCCACTTCAATGAGGAAAGTGGCATTTTCAACATTGGATGGTATTAGATTATCTGTTAGCAGAAGAAGGAGGAGTTTGTGGGAAATTAAATGACTCGAGCTGTTGTTTGCAAGCAGATGACAGCGGAAAATGGTCAAACAAATAACAGAGGAAATAACCTCAGCTCATGGACCTGTCCAAGTGTTGAAAGGCTGGTAATGGGACATGTTTTCCTGGCTAAGTGGCCAGCTATGGGCTAAATTGTTACAGCAGGGATTACTGTAACACGCCTATATCAAACCAGGAATCCCGTGGAAAAGAAGTAGATATGGACAGATTGGTGGTAGATGGTTCAGAGGTCTTTATTTCTCCAGCCACATGGCCGGGGCTCTGCTCAGGAACTCCCCCAGTCAAGGGACCCGAGGGTCCTTGGCCACACCGGGGAACACAAACCAACCAAGGGGGAATGAAGCTGACCAGGGGCAGGGAAACCCCGTGTCTCCCCCCCAGGGCCCATCGCCCAGGGCTCCATGGCAGGGGGGGAGACCCCAACACTAAATGAATGCCATTTCTCCTCTTCTATGCTATAGCAACTCTAATCTTTTGACCATACGTGACACCATGCTGGGTGCAGCTCTTTCAGCAGGTAGCAGCCATGCCTACCTGATCCAGAAACGACTACAAAAGGACAGAAGAGGATGTCACTGCAAATAATAGCAAAAGCCCAGAAGACTCAAGAAGAAAAAATTAAATCAATGGTAATTAAGGTTTGTAAAGACAAATACCGATTAAATAAAAAAAGGAGGGATTAAAAGGAATGAGATGGATGAGTCTTTACAAACAGACCGTGTGAATTGGCCTGTAGACAAGGCTAGGAACTTATGCGGAGTGAAGTAACAGAAGAAAGTATTAGTTCTCTAGAACTGTTACTAATCATCAGAGACTGTTGATTAATCAGGGCCGTGTTAAATTCCTGAACCTAGAGCAAGGCAACAAAGACTTAATAGAATTAGGAATGGTTTCTTTTTCTTTCTTTTCGATGCCAAAAGGGGGGTGCATATTAGAGGAGAGCATAGAGTAGGCAGTTCCGGAAGTCTGTATCTCCCGAATACCTCAGCCAGTGGAGAAAAGGAAGAGGGCGTTGTGGCCGGGAACTTGGCATAAAAAAGGGGCTGCATCCCGCAACCGTTTGACAGACCCCATGGGAAAAGCCCCATGGACTCTCCCTGTAGTCGAAGAATGTTGCAGGACTCCTCTGTCTCCTTTTCGGACATCAACCTCAGGCATGGTGGATTAATTTTCCCTAACGGCAGCGACATGCTGCGTGGTCTCCGTGCTCCTCCCCAGCCCCCCGGGAGGTGTCAAATAGTTGCCGGCGGCTCCCACCGCGCGTTACAGACGGCTGCGCGGCGCCGGGGCTGCTCGCAGTGCTCCCCTGCCCCGCCAGGGCTGGCCGCGGGCTGCGGAGCCACCTCGCCACGGGCGCGGCCAGGGCCGGGGCCCTTCTCGACAGCAGCCGAGGGGCTGCGGAGCGGGCGGCTGCGGGACGATCAGCTCTTTTATGCCGCGCGGTGCTGCCGCCTCCATCTAGCTCCCCATCGCGCCGCCGGCCGACCCCGCCTGGCGCGTTCACGCTCGGCCGCGCTCGCCGCCCGCCCAGCCTCGCCGGAAGCTCTCCCGCGCGGGCCGTGCCCCGGCTCCGCCTGCGGCTCGGCAGGGCCCGGCCGCACGCGTGCTGCGTGGCTCGGAGCACCCGCGTTGCGCCGCAGGCGACGGGGAAGGCGGGGCGGGCCGGCGCCATGGTGGTAGCGCGAGGAGAGGAGCGCCCGGGCGGGGCGGCGAGTGGCGCGGCGGTGAGCGCTTCTGCTTGCTGTCGCTCGGCTGCCGCCCACGGCAGGTGCCGTGTGACCCCGCGGAGCGGCGGGGCCGGCCGGGCGGTGCGCGGCGAGGCTTTCGGCCAGCGGCGGCCGCAGCGACAGTCTGCCGGCACTGCCCGTGCCGGCGGAGAGAGCGGGGATCCGAGGCCGGCCTTCCTAGGGTAACGAGGGGCGACCGCCTTTGCCGCGCTGCCCTCCGTGCAGCACGTGGCCGATTCCGGCGAAGCCGGGGTCTCCGCAGCGGCGCGGGCGGGAGGGAGTGGGGAGCGCGCTCGGTGCTCTGCCGGCCGCTCCCGCCCAGCGCTGCGCTCCGCCGAGGCGTTTTCCTGCCTATGCTGGGAAGGACATAAGGGACCCCGGAGTCGGAGCTTAGCTGTCAGGGGGAACAACTTCCCTCCATTGGCGACCTCCTTTTCCCTCTGATTCAGCTACCTTGTGGTAGGTGCGATGGTGCTGAAGAAGGGTGGCGGCTTGGCACAGTTGCTGGCATAGGTGGTGCGAGAGCTCCACGCAAGCAGCTTGGAGTGGCATGTGCGAGGGTAGGAAGGTACGGCACCCACAGCTGAAGGTAAAAAAAGTCAGGGCATGTCATCAGCCGCAATCGTGCTAAGTTGTTCATCTTTGCAAACTGCTTGCCGAGTTGTTCCTTTTCTTAGGTAATGGGGGTTTGTATCAACCAGAACTGCATATGGTCAGTATTTGCAGAGAAGGTTACGTGGACTGTTGTTGAGGTGAGTGTAGCAGTTTCTATGGCATTTTGCAAAAAAGTGACAGGTCTCTCTGCGTTCCCCAATTCTTAACAAAAATGGAGTTAACAAAGCCCTGAAAAGAGGTTTTACAAAACTTCAGGGATTTTTTCCTACGAGTACTGTGGAGACAGCCATAGTCACCTTGTCTTTCCAAAAGTGAAGGTTACATCTTTTTGTCCAAGAGCATCAAGTGCTTTTGATCAGCGTTTGTGTGCATGCATTAGCCTTGTTCTTGTTCTTCCTTGGAGAACTTTTACAATCCTCAGATGATCTGTGTAGGCTGCAGACTGCAGTGGTGAACTTGAAGGCTTCCAGCAGAAGGGAGATGCTGTCCACGTTTTGGATTTTCCTTAGTCTGAACTGATGATCTGTCATTTGCATGTTTGTTTAGCTGTGCTTAGAATAATTGATAAGTTGGTGTATAGAATAAAGACAATTACCAATTTCCTCCCTTTGTGGGAGCCCATCCAAAAGTCACGCAAGAAGAAACTTCGAGGTCACTAAAGTAATTAGAATTGTTAAAACTCAGAAAGGCATAAAGGTCAGAGTGAGGAAGATGAGTTACTTCATCTTCCTTAGGACCACTGACCCAATTCAAGACCACCGACTCCATTCAGATCACACGCTACGCATGCTTAATGACATGTAAGCTCATTTCCATACAAAGCGGAGAATGGGAGGTGCCAACACCATGAATACGCATTTTGTATTTTGGATATTCATAATACGTGGAAATAAAAGGTATCATGTTTGCTTGTATCAGGGCCTGCGACTTAGGGAGCTATCCCACGCAAAAATAAAACATACACTTTCTAACTCTAAACTGTTAAGAGTTTTTGTCCATCTCAGTTGGATATCGATATTAGATCGATATTCATATTTTGGTAAATCATAGTTAACATAGGAGAAAGGCATGCTTGGTATGTACCTGGGATAGTTAGGGCTAGCTTTTAGTTCTGCAATGTTATTACGAAACATAGATACGGTCTTGGCCAGTTGGCCCTCGTTTCGAAAAAGGCCTATAAAGGGACTTTCTGAAATAACTGAGATGAGATCTCCCCACGGAAAGAAGACAAATCTATTGGCAGCAGAGCACGAGGACTTCGTCTCATCCGTTGGTAGCCATTGCCCCCCCTTTCTTCCTCTCTACTCTTTTACTTTGTTTTTCTTTCTCTCTCTCTCTCTCTTTCTCTCCTCTATCACATTACCATGTTGTGGGTACTTAACAAAGGTGAAAAGGTGATTAAAACTGAAATCCCTTGTGTCCTTTTGCACTCGGAGATCTGTAAACAAACCATCACGACCCTCACTTCTATTAGCAGATCGTGACATTAAACTGGCATCACGGACAGGATTTCTGACAGACAGAAGGGGTTGCAAGGTTGTGTGTAGTCTGTAATAGGGGAAGGACGTTTCACTCCAGCCGCACCTAGCCCGACACCCCGCAAAGGGTGAGCGGTGTCTAGAAAGCAAGGGGGACGACTCGAATTTCCCACAAACTGCACACGCCTAGGTGAAAAGCACCCCATACTCAACTGAGGGCTCTGTCTTCAGATTTTTCACCAAAAGATCTCTTAGTGTAAAAGGGGGAACTGTTTTGGTGGGCGTGTGTGAATTTGGACTGCTTGGTGTAGCGAAGAGACAACCGTAAGTAACTTAAGGAGTACCTCCCAGGCAGATTTTGGTCTCTTCACCCACCCAGGGAAGCGAAGGGCGACACGGCGAAGCTGTTTGTGTCGCAATGTGTAATTAGGTTTTACCTCCCTGTAGTGGTTTTGATCCCTTTATAAAATGACTGAAAACCCTAGTGCAAATCATAAAGCTGCATTTTATGCTCTGCTAGCAAAACATAATGCCCGGCCCTCTCCGGGAGGGGAAGAATGGGCTCAAAATAACTGGTTTAATTTGGAGAGTGTGACTGATAGAAGATGTTCATTCCAACATGAGACAAAGTTTAAATTTGGCCAAAATAAAACCATAATCTGCTCCTAAATCTGTTTCAGGAGCATGCCTTACAGCAGCTACAGATCACTGCTTTAAGCGCTGTAGTGAAGAGAAAGCAATCACAGATTCCCTTCAAAACCTAGTGGAAATTTTACAGGAACAATCAGATGAAGAAAGGAATGAAAATCATTTGCTGCGGGCTGCTTTGAGGGAGGAATATTTTAAGAATTCAAAGAATGCTGACTCACCAAAAGAGAAAGAGGAAAAGAAAACTCCTCACATTAACCAAATATACCCCCAGGAAGAACTAGTGCTAGTGAAAAATTGTGGGGAAAACTGCTGCCCTCCTATGGGACCTCTAATTAAAACAGAATATAATTATATCAATGATGAAGATTTTGAACCGCATATCACCACTAAACAAATACCATACACTGCTACTGAGTGGGCGAAGTTAAAAAAGGAGTACGGGCGGCTTCCCCACGAAGCTGAGACGGAATATGTCTTCCAAGTGTCTCTCACCGGAGGAGACCAAATTCAATTCACTGAACAGGAGGCCAGTGGATACTGGGGACATGGAGTTCTCTTAACAACAGGAGACAAACGTAACACATGGTCGCTGACTCAGCGCGCAGCTTTCTGGGCCGGGGGACTCAATCCTTTAGAAAGGGGAGACCCTTTCGCTACAGTTGGTACCCCTGATCAACTTCTAGAAAGCGTCCACAAAGCCGCCTGTCTGCAAATGATCCATGAAAGGAAATTAACTCCTGGATATGAATCCCCCACGCAATTACCTGTGAAACCTGAACTGATGACCCCTTTAATTCGAGGCCTTCCAGAATCACTCAAATCTACAGCAGCTGTCCTTCAAAACACCATAGCTGCTGCAGGTCCTGTAGAGAGGTTGGACAGATTCCTTGGAAACCCGAGCGACCAAACTGCATCTACCGATCCTGGGTTTACTCCATATTCAACCCCCTCTCAGCCGCCAGGTTCACAATCAAATTCACCTGCCGGTGATTGCAAAGTTTGGACATGGAGTGAGGTTGAAGAAGATCTGATTAATTACAGTAGGAAATATGGACCGATAAAAATCCCAGAGGAAAAATCAGAAAAAACAAAAGGTGTCAGGCACATTAGGGCTCCTCATAGTGAAAAACCAAAGAATGTAACCAGAGATCCCTAACCGTCAGCATTGGTGCTTATTAGGTATCAAAAAGGGGGTCCCCAGAAATGCGATGGATGGCTTAGCCCTTGATCAGTTGAGTAAGGTAGTGTCTAACTGGCACTGCCAAAAGTCCCTTCTACCGAATCCGTCACTTCAACCCAGTGCACCCCTCCTCCCTCAGAATCTGGGCAGTGAGTCAAAGCCACTTCTCCCTCAAAGTCCGGCCAATGAGCCAGAACAGATTCTTCCTCAAAACCAGGGAAACTAGACCCTCTGTTTCTTGTCAGTGGGCAAAGAAACGGAGCATAGGTCTACCTGAGAATGCTCACTAAAAATAAAACGGGAGATATAACGATCACAGCTATTACAAGTCCTAAACGGGCACCTGTAACTTTTCTGATTGACACTGGGGCACAAATTTCTGCGCTGACAAAGAAAGATGCCCAGAGGTGTGGAATTGTTCCAACAAAGAACCGATATGGTGTTTTAAGTGCCTTGGGCACAACAACAGAATCTATGAATGGGGCCTTAGTCAAGCTCCCTTTGCCTGGAGAGGAAAACCAACTCTCCATCCATGGGGTGATTGGAGATATTCCAACCAATTTATTAGGGCTGAATGCCCTTGCTAGGAGGCAGTGGGAGGACTCAGAGGGTCTTCTGTGGTCTTTTGGCACACCACATTTTAACATCAGACTGCTCCAAGCTGCAGCCTCCCTACCATTCAGCAAAGTAACTAATGTGAAACAATACCTCCTTCCCCTGGGTGCCAAAGAGGGTATCAAGCCAGTGATACAGGAGCTACGACAACAAGGAGTAATACTTAATACCCATTCTCCTTTCAATTCTCCGGTGTGGCCAGTGCAAAATCCTAATGGGAAGTGGAGGCTGACAATAGATTTTCGTAGGCTAAATGCTAACACAGACCCTCTTACAGCAGCAGTCCCAAATCTAGCAGAATTCATAACATTGATTCAAGAAAAGGCTCATTCAATCATGCCACCTGTAGATGTCAAAGACATGTTTTTTACGACACCTTTACAGCCAGAAGATATATGGACCGTTTTGCTTTCGCATGGCAAGGACAGCAACGCACTTTCACTAGGCTTCCCCAAGGGTACAAACATTCTCCTACCCTGGCTCATCACGCTTTAGCCCAAGAGTTCGAAAAAGTACCCAAAGCGGACAATCTAGCTGTTCATCAACACACTGATGAGACCCTTGTGGGAGGAGATGAAATAGAAGAAGTGAGAGATACCCAACAGAAAATAACCTCCCACTTAGAAAGCCTTGATTTGCAAATTCCCTCAGAAAAAACCCAAACCCCTTCACATGAAGTGAAATTGTTGGGAATTTGGTGGAAAGGAGGTATGACACGTATCCCACCTGATAGCCTAACCTCTTCAGATCAGATTAAAATGCCTGAATCCAAAAAAGATCTCCAACATGCTTTAGGATTATTAGTGCTCCGGAGAAAACACATCCCAGATTTTCCATAATTGCCAGACCTCTTTACAACTTGTTAAGAAAAGGGACAAAATGGGAAAGGAGTGCTTCCCAAGAAGAAGCACGGCAATTGTTGGTTTTTGAAGCAACAGCCTCACCAAGCCCTGGGCCCTATTCATCCCACAGATGCTTTTCAGGTCTCCTCAGGGTTGTCAGTACACATATGGCAGCGGGGTCCTGAGGGTCCGACGAAGCCTCTTGGTTTTTACTCCCGTGGCTTTAAAGATGCTGAAAAAAGGTACACTACCTGGGAGAAAGGATTGTTTGTGGTTAGCTTAGCTCTCCTAGAAGCGGAGAAGATTGCACAACAACAACCAATTGTTTTGAGAGGCCCTTTCAAAGTTATTAAGGCTGTCTCTACTGGCACCACCCCCACGTGACGGGGTGGCCCAGAGGACCTCAGTAAGGAAGTGGTATGCTCAGATTGAACATGATTGTAGCGTCTTCTCAAGAACTGAAGGAGCTGTAAAAAATCTGGCAATCCAAGAAACTGAAAACTTGGGTAGCAGCCAGGACAAACCTGCCTCAGTCATTAGAGTAGCCCCTCCTTTTTCCCCCAAACGGTCAGCAAATTCTTGGCTTACGGATGCTTCTGCCAAGCGAGAAGGAAAGGTGTGGAAACATAAGGCTGTAGCCCTCCACACTTCCTCAGGTGAAGGAATTATCACAGAGGGGGAAGGCAGTGCCCAAGTTGGCAAGCTGATAGCTGTTTGGAGTGTTTTCCAACGTGAGGCACAGAATACTTCTCCTGTCTGTATCTACACCGATTATTCCTATGCTGTGTTTAAGGGATGGACTGAGTGGCTTCCTTTTTGGCAGCAAAAGGATTGTGAAGTTAACAGAATCCCAGTATGGCAAAAGGAGAAGTAGCAAGAAATTCTAAGTATTGCAAGTCCAGGGAATTTTGCCGTGGAGTGGGTAGCCTCTCACCAGACAGATGGAAATCCAGCAGGAGAGTGGAACACTAGAGCTGACGAATTAGCAAGACTAAGTCCTGTGAAAAAAGATCAAATTACAGAGGACTGGGAGCACTTCTTAGAATGGTTGCATGTAAAAAGACAACGCACAGGTGCAAAAGATTTGTACAAAGAAGCCCTTGCTCGCGGTTGGTCTGTTACCAGAGAAATGTGTAAAACATGCATGTCAGCCTGTGAACAACGTCGCAGACGGCTAGAAAGACACCCTTTGGAAGATGACCCTCTGCATTTAAGAAAGGGTAAAGGCTTACGGGAAGCGTGGCAGGTAGATTATATCGGCCCCTTTAAAAAGTCAGGAGGTAAACACTTTGGGCTGGTAGGAGTAGAGATGATATCTGGGTTAGTCCAGGCCAATGCTTTTAAAAGAGCTACAGGAGATCATGCTGTTAAAGCATTGCAGGCATGGTTTGGAACTTTCCCAAAACCACAAGAAATTCAATCTGATCATGGGTCTCACTTTACTGCCAAAGTTGTACAGGACTGGGCAAAAGGTGAAGGGGATTAAACGGACTTTTCACACTCCTTACTACCCTGAAGCTAACGGCATTGTAGAAAGGACCAATGGTCTCTTGAAAGGACTTTTGAAACCACAGGAGGGAAATTGGGATGTTCGGCTATGGGAAGCTGTGAAAGGTGTGAATGATAGATGGGGGGTAAACGGGTGTCCCAAAATCACTGTCTTTTTCCCAACAGCTCCAAGCATAATTCTCTCACTGCAGGGACCAAATGATCCTAAGAATCCTGCACACTACCCTGGACAACCTGTTTCGGTAGATCTCCCTACCGTAGGAGAAGTACCACTAGTGCTAAAACGCCCTCTGAATAAATATGCATGGCTAGCCTCTGATGCCCTAGGGAGAGAGCATCGGATACATACACGCTGCATCATTCCATCATTCTAATTTTCTGCCTTTTGGTGGCAGACTCTGTTGTGTTCACTTTTCACAGAAGAACTCCGAGGGACATGAAGAAGAGCACATAAACCATGATAAGACTAGTGATACTTTTCTGCATCCTACCACAACACCAGGGCCAAAAACCAGCTGAGTGGCCATGGTCTGAAGCTACCATTAGGTACACTAGTGCTCTAGGATCCTATCCCAGAGATCGTTGCCCAAACCTAGCCACTGTAGCACTGCACGACTCTGAGGTATACCGTCCAAGTGAATGGGGATGGGACTTGAAGGATTGGACTAGAATCCTAAAAGGAACAAGAGGGGAAAAAATTAAGGTAGGATGCAGAAAAGTAGAAGGATCTCTTTACCAGAAAGCTTCCACCATTGCAATCGCTGGAAATTTTCTAAAACCAGATGGGAAAAGTGATTTGCACCCCAACATTACGGCCAAACTCTGCCCTACAACGGAGTGGGTGTGTGACAAACAAACCCCCTTCATCCTGTGTGGTTGTCAGAAGAATGTCGGTAACTACACCTTAGGCCCCAGTACCAACAATGTGGAAATCACAAAGCTTCGCAGAAACAAACTAACTGACTGCTGGTATAACTTTCCTCTAACCAAACCAACCTATGCAACATGCAGTTGGCAAAATAACCCGGCAGATCAGCCAAGTCTGACAGGTTTAACTTATAAATTCAAAATAAACGCCGCAGCAAAGCCCATACTGAGTGCAGTAATCACATACCACGGTATAAGTACCCCCCTCGTGTTAGATGACAAGAATAAAGTTTTTCCACCCTTTATGGTAACCCGAGGTGACGATGTTACAATACGATGTGGATTAATTGCTGAATTTTTTACCGAACCTGTACACAGTTATAGCATTGGACCTCATGGCCGTGTTTTGTTTGGTGAAATTCAAAATCAAGATTGTTGGCTAAACCTTAATTGCTGTACAATTTCCCCATAAAGTCACGTGTGGTAAAAACAATACAAAATACAAAGTCGATGTTGCAATACCTACCACCCAAACACCAGTCATGCTAAGCCCGAGAATTTTTGAAATTGGACCACGTATAATCACAAAAACAGGCCAACAACAACTATTGCTCAATCCGGCATGGTCCCTTAAACAAGTCAAGTTGCTGATGCAAAACAATGCCTCAGAAATTCAGCCAGCTTGTTCACCTTTTCTGCAGACTTCCTTCAAGGGGCAGACAACCGGGTTGCAAAAGCGGAACCCTTCTAAGAAACGGATGCAAAGAGACATAACCGGCGTTGTGGGAACAGGATTGGGAATCTTAAATAGTATTGATTCAGAAGTGCTAATGAATAAATTGGCTGCCACAACTACAGATTTGACTAAAATACAACAAGCCATCAGCGGTTGTTATCAAACATATTACCAAATTGAGAAAAGGTAAATGTGAATGACCACAAATTGATAATTGGCATGCTCCGTGCTACGCAAAACAACATTTCTTTGGCTCTCAGCTGCGTCCAGGCTCAATTGTGGATGCAGTCCGTTGCTGCCTCAATTGTAAGAGAAGGCAAAGAAGGCACTTTTCCCACTGAAATTCGGAACATAATCTGGGACAGTGCCACTGATTTTGAAAGAGAATTCCAATCCTGGTGGAATTTAGTGAATTTTACCTACAATCCCATCACAAACACAGCCACAGCCTTTGTACTAACCATACGTAATGCTTCAGTGCATTTGATAGTCCCTATCATTGCATTAGGGCTGAACCATGATGCAGCTATTCTCTACCCTTTCCAGCACAGAGAATGGGCCCGTCAAACTGGTAAGAAGTGGCAAACTGTTAATTTGGAAACTTGTATTGTCCGAGAACAACAAGGGTTTATCTGTGAAAGCAGTGCAATTAGACCTCAAGACATTTGTTTGGACACAGAACAAAATAGCTGTCCTTTTGAAATTCATCCTAACAAGATTCCTGAAACACTGCTTGTGTATATAGGCAATGGATGTGCATGCTTAAGAACTGCATGTGATAAGGTATTTCTAGAAAATGTAGTTGTAGATACTAAAACTCATTCAAATTCTTGTGTTTGTAACTTGACTAAAAGCACAGGATGTGATTTCTCTTATTTAGCCCCACTTACTTCTTATTGTATTTTACAGTCCAATTACACAGTGATCCACCAATTATTGCCTACCCCCACTGGGATGAACCTTACTTAGGTAAAGCACTTGTTGCTTCACCAGGATTTCATTGGAATTTTGGAAAAGATCAAGAAAAACAGACAGAAAACCTTGGTAACTGTTCATCACAATGGGAAAGAAACACATTGTTTTCTAGACAGAGGAAAGAAAGATGCTGGACACAGCTGGTGGGATACTCCTTTTGGGTGCTCACCTACTGCTGCAGGTGTCCTGAACAAATTGTGTCATCCCATCCTTGTTCTCTTGATTTTAGTTTTGATTGGGTTTGTTTTATCAGCAATCTTACACATCATGAATTGCAGAATGATGAAACGGTTGACATCTGTAATAGATGTGCACAATTTGGACACTATCCCATCCACTGTGGACACCCCTAAGGTTATTGACACAAGATGAACTACATGAGTATTAAAATAAGATAAGACATGATTAAAAATTACAGGTGTATTTTGATTAAAAATTACTTATTCCTTCTTTTTCCTTTTCTTTCTCTTTTCTTATTTTCTCTACCCTTTTCTGGGATATGCTACCAACATTAACGAGTCCTGAAGACTTCGCAACAACACTACGAAATCGTGCTGATGGAGCTCTCCTGATGACAATCGTGAGTCATGGGGTGGTGTAAGAGACGGTCTGAAGATCCCTCATCTGCCTCACGATCATCGCCAAGGACAGAGGCTAAACACAGGAGTTCCGACCTGCCTAAGGTGGGATGTCTGCCAACTGTTGCCTGCAGGTGTGCCCGCTGGGAACTGGTACGCATTCCTCAGGAAATTTGTGCAGGTCACAGTGGACTGCGCCGTTCTTGCTGCCCAGGCGGGAAGGACTACGCTGAAGCGGAAAGGAATGACCTGTCCTCTACACCTGTCCTGTACCTGTTTCCCAAAGCAACGAGCCTCATAACAACGGCTGTAGATTTGCCCCACCTCTTGGGGAAAAGGGGGAGATGTGGGGATACAGCTAGAAAGCAGAAGCGAGAGCACTGCTAAACTCATGCCAGAGGTAGACGCGCTAACGCTGCTAGGCCGCAAACCATAGCAGGCAGTATAGTTAGCATAGGAGAAAGGCATGCTTGGTATGTACCTGGGATAGTTAGAGCTAGCTTTTAGTTCTGCAATGTTATTACGAAACACAGATATGGTCTTGGCCAGTTGGCCCTCGTTTCGAAAAAGGCCTATAAAGGGACTTTCTGAAATAACTGAGATGAGATCTCCCCACGGAAAGAAGACAAATCTATTGGCAGCAGAGCACGAGGACTTCGTCTCATCCGTTGGTAGCCATTGCCCCCCCTTTCTTCCTCTCTACTCTTTTACTTTGTTTTTCTTTCTCTCTCTCTCTCTTTCTCTCCTCTATCGCATTACCGTGTTGTGGGTACTTAACAAAGGTGCACTGTTTTGATTAAAACTGAAATCCCTTGTGTCCTTTTGCACTCAGAGATCTGTAAACAAACCATCACGACCCTTACTTGTATTAATGGATCGTGACACATGTCCAAAAGAAAAAATCACTGGAACAAAAAGAGCAAACTGATCCAAGGTGAACTGATCCACGGTGAAAAACAGAAGCCTACAAAAATCTGGGGGGGAAAAAAAAGGCAACTCACGTGCCCGATTCACAGATGCAACTCCTGCAAAACTTTTGAAGGCAGTCTCACTCCCTCTGCTGAACAATCAACTGGAGGAAATCCCACTCCAAATCTGTGGGAAACAACAAAAGTGGTGCAACAAGCACTTCATAGAATAAAAACTAAAACTCCACCTGAATAAATTAATGCAATTAACATTGCATTAATTTCACCTGGCTTTTTTTTTTTTTCTTTTTTTTTTTTTTTTTTTTTTTTTGAGGAAATCTGTTTCTTTTCTCTTTTCTAAGAATGTCAAACATCCCTGCATTGACGATAAAGAAAGCAGTTTGAGGGCAGAGAAAGTGCAAGCAGCAGAATCACATCTAAATGTGATAACCATTTACTCACGTGGACGCTGTCCCTTTGTGTTAGCCCCAAGGAGTTGTACTTCTTTTTAATAATCGGTCTAGTGGGCCAAATTTTCACTTTTTAAGAACCTACCAACACATGGGATGGAGCTGCATGAAAACCAATGAAATGTAAAGTGTCACCATAATTGCTTGCATTGTCAGTTTGTTAACGTTTGTCATTTAAGAATTTATACATATTTGAAATCATACAAATATGTTCTAACCTTCCCAGTTCTGCCTCAGAAGACTTCAAAATTATTACCATTCAGCTAATTTTTTAAATTTACTATTTAGTGAATTAAAGAATCTTGACAAAACACAAGCAAATGCTAGAGAAGAAATGATTAAATCCCCCTTCCAGGGGACCCCAGGCGCTGACGGCTGCCACCGGCGTGCGCCAGGTCGGGACCGGCAGGCAGGGCTGCACCCCGCGTCTGCCACAACACCTGCAGCTTCTGCAGCCTGAAACACAGCTGGCTCAGGGGTTTCAATCAAGAGCCAAAAGATCTTGCTGGTCAATTTGGGGCAGAGAAAGGTCATCACTTCTAGCATGGCATAAGCCATTTCTGTGAAGGACAATCACCTTGTTGCAGTGAAACTCCGGGGTAAAATACTGAAGCGCTTTCAGATTCATATTATCCGACATTTCGGTGACCTTCTTTTATACCTGCATTGCTTCATACTGCTGGTTGTGGGCACAAGTTCTTTGTACACTATCCTGGAAATTAAAAAGATCAGAAACAACACCCACCCCTCCCCCACCACCACCCCTTCCCCAGCCACAACCCTAACAAAACCAACCTCCAGAATGTTCAGGAGTTCAAATGAGAACAAGCATAGATGGGGCATAAAAAGATGGATCCTCCTTAGACATTTGTGCATGCAGTGCCCTGCAATCCACTAAGTTCTACTTCTCGTACACCAAATACCTGTCTTCGGAACTCCTTGTTCTCCATTCAAACCCTTCTGGGAGGGTAATCGAGGAGATACATATTTTTAGCACATCTTGCACTAGGCAATTAAATCCAGTGCGCAGCATTACCTGACGAACTGAGGCGGTGACAAGGTCAATTAAGACCTGTTCATATCTTCATTTGGAGCTCTTCCAACTGCTTGAAAAGTGAAGCCTTGGACATTGAAGGTTCAGACTAAGGAAAATCCAAAACGTGGACAGCATCTCCCTTCTGCTGGAAGCCTTCAAGTTCACCACTGCAGTCTGCAGCCTACACAGATCATCTGAGGATTGTAAAAGTTCTCCAAGGAAGAACAAGAACAAGGCTAATGCATGCACACAAACGCTGATCAAAAGCACTTGATGCTCTTGGACAAAAAGATGTAACCTTCACTTTTGGAAAGACAAGGTGACTATGGTTGTCTCCACAGTACTCGCAGGAAAAAATCCCTGAAGTTTTGTAAAACCTCTTTTCAGGGCTTTGTGAACTTCATTTTTGTTAAGAATTGGGGAACACAGAGAGACCTGTCACTTTTTTTGCAGAATGCCATAGAAACTGCTACACTCACTTCAACAACAGTCCACGTAACCTTCTCTGCAAATACTGACCATATGCAGTTCTGGTTGATACAAACCCCCATTACCTAAGAAAAGGAACAACTCGGCAAGCAGTTTGCAAAGATGAACAACTTAGCACGATTGCGGCTGATGACATGCCCTGACTTTTTTTACCTTCAGCTGTGGGTGCCGTACCTTCCTACCCTCGCACATGCCACTCCAAGCTGCTTGCGTGGAGCTCTCGCACCACCTATGCCAGCAACTGTGCCCAGCCGCCACCCTTCTTCAGCACCATCGCACCTACCACAAGGTAGCTGAATCAGAGGGAAAAGGAGGTCGCCAATGGAGGGAAGTTGTTCCCCCTGACAGCTAAGCTCCAACTTTGGTGTCCCTTATGTCCTTCCCAGGATAGGCAGGAAAACGCCTCGGCGGAGCGCAGCGCTGGGCGGGAGCGGCCGGCAGAGCACCGAGCGCGCTCCCCACTCCCTCCCGCCCGCGCCGCTGCGGAGACCCCGGCTTCGCCGGAATCGGCCACGTGCTGCACGGAGGGCAGCGCGGCAAAGGCGGTCGCCCCTCGTTAGCCTAGGAAGGCCGGCCTCGGATCCCCGCTCTCTCCACCGGCACGGGCAGTGCCAGCAGACTGTCGCTGCGGCCGCCGCTGGCCGAAAGCCTCGCCGCGCACCGCCCGGCCGGCCCCGCCGCTCCGCGGGGTCACACGGCACCTGCCGTGGGCGGCAGCCGAGCGACAGCAAGCAGAAGCGCTCACCGCCGCGCCACTCGCCGCCCCGCCCGGGCGCTCCTCTCCTCGCGCTACCACCATGGCGCCGGCCCGCCCCGCCTTCCCCGTCGCCTGCGGCGCAACGCGGGTGCTCCGAGCCACGCAGCACGCGTGCGGCCGGGCCCTGCCGAGCCGCAGGCGGAGCCGGGGCACGGCCCGGGCGGGAGAGCTTCCGGCGAGGCTGGGCGGGCGGCGAGCGCGGCCGAGCGTGAACGCGCCAGGCGGGGTCGGCCGGCGGCGCGATGGGGAGCTAGATGGAGGCGGCAGCACGGCGCGGCATAAAAGAGCTGATCGTCCCGCAGCCGCCCGCTCCGCAGCCCCTCGGCTGCTGTCGAGAAGGGCCCCGGCCCTGGCCGCGCCGGTGGCGAGGTGGCTCCGCAGACCTCAGGCAGCCCTGGCGGGGCAGGGGAGCACTGCGAGCAGCCCCGGCGCCGCGCAGCCGTCTGTAACGCGCGGTGAGAGCCGCCGGGAACTATTTTGCACCTCCCGGGGGGCTGGGGAAGAGCACGGAGACCACGCAGCAGGTCGCTGCCGTTAGGGAAAATTAATCCACCATGCCTGAGGTTGATGTCCGAAAAGGAGACAGAGGAGTCCTGCAACATTCTTCGACTACAGGGAGAGTCCATGGGGCTTTTCCCATGGGGTCTGTCAAACGGTTGCGGGATGCAGCCCCCTTTTGATGTCAAGTTCCCAGCCACAGCACCCTCTTCCTTTTCCCCCCTGGCTGAGGTATTCGGGAGATACAGACTTCCGGAACTGCCTACTCTATGCCCTCCTCTAATAGGCACCCCCCCTTTGGCATCGAAAAGGAAGAAAAAAACCATTTCTAATGCTATTAAGTCTTTGTTGCCTTGCTCTAGGTTCAGGAATTTAACACGGCCTTGATTAATCAACAGTCTCTGATGATTAGTAACAGTTCTAGAGAACTAATACTTTCTTCTGTTACTTCACTCCCCGTAAGTTCCTAGCCTTGTCTACAGGCCAATTCACACGGTCTGTTTGTAAAGACTCATCCATCTCATTCCTTTTAACCCCTCCTTTTTTTTATTTAATCTGTATTTGTCTTTACAAACCTTAATTACCATTGATTTAATTTTTTTCTTCTTGAGTCTTCTGGGCTTTTGCTATTATTTGCAGTGACATCCTTTTCTGTCCTTTTGTAGTCATTTCTGGATCAGGTAGGCATGGCTGCTAGCAGCATCCCCTTGACCACCTGCTGAAAGAGCTGCACCCAGCATGGTGTCACGCATGGTCAAAAGATTAGAGTTGCTATAGCTTAGAAGAGGAGAAATGGTATTCATTTAGCCCATAGCTGGCCAGTTAGCCAGGAAAACATGTCCCATTACCATCTTTTCAACACTTGGACAGGTAGATGAGCTGAGGTTATTTCCTCTGTTATTTGACCACTTTTCCGCTGTCATCTGCTTGCAAACAGCAGCTCGAGTCATTTAATTTCCCACAAACTCCTCCTTCTTCTGCTAACAGATAATCTAATACCATCCAATGTTGAAAATGCCACTTTCCTCATTGAAGTGGGTTGCTCAGCAAGACGGTCAAGAGCTGTGGCTGGCTGGTTGGTAATTATTTCTGAGACAGCTTGTACCCTAATTATCTCATTCAAATGATAAATGGGTTCCCAGGCATCTGGGATTAATTCCTTAGGTTTCCAAGTGGCTGGTCCATCATGTTGCGTAACTTGTTCTGGTGGCCATTCATCTTTTCCCCGTTTTGGGGTGCTCCCTGCAGCCAAGGCTGCATCAGCTGACTGCTTTTCTCGAATTAAATCATCACAGATTTGGATTCCTAAGCGATTTCCCTGAATTTGTAGTAGGAAAAAGAACAACGGTCTAATATACCCCAGGGATATACCATATCCCTGACCAGTTTGGAGGTAACCTGAGCTAAGCATGTTGGCCACAAATCCAATCATGTCCTTTCAAAGCCCGTGTTCCATTAGCAAAGGGGCCTTCCTACCCTTGGTCATCAATTGGTGGGTCAAAATACAGCAGGATTCCCGGGCCTAACGGTCCTCCAACAATAGCTGCCCCACCATAAGGGTCACAGCATTTGCATTTCCAAGCTCCCACACAGGGCTCCCATCTACATTTACATCTGCAAGTTGCTTGCTTGGATTTGGAGCAGAACTCACTAAAAGGTTTTGAGTTCCAAACCGCTGTTGCCATTCCCACTGATAATCACAAACAACATGTCTTCTACTTGTGGAATTTTTGTGGGGACAGCTTAAAAATAGGTGGTCCAAAAAACCCCTTGTCCCTCCCCATTGCTTTACAGGCTTCCAAATGTTTTTGGTAAGAACACCTTACGCAGCTACCATTAGTGAGCTGAACAGCTCTTTGATTGCAATTGTCTTGATATTTGGAACAATTGTAAGGAGGGCAATTGTGGGTCCAAACCCAATTGTTTAAAGCCAGAGGGAAAGTCAATTGACAAACGCCTTTTCCTACATAGACCCGCCCTGTCCTGTTTAGGCAATAAGTGCCTGTTGGAGAAGAATGAAGTGGCCATGGACTTCCTTCTTTGGCCCCAAATCCCATCCTATTGTGGCCCTCACATTGACCCACCATTTAGGTTCAGCTGGGCTAGCCAACCATGGCCACTCTTCAGATCCTCCTGGCCCTCCACAGAGCCAGCAATTGCTAAGGTGAAAAACTTTTGCTACTTCTTCTGCTAAGGCTGCAAATTGATTCTCCCACTCCTGGCCTAAACTTAGCTGACCATATAAAAGTAGAGTTATTAAGGAAAATGTTTTAATAGTGTGATCTAATTAGCTAGTCTAATTTTCCCGTTGTCTTCTGCACCACCTGTGGCAATTGAAGACACAGAAACTACTTAACGTGAAACAATGGCTGCAAGTATTAGCGCCCCAGTGAGTGGAGATTCTAGAGGAGGGATACCCATAGAGACTATTTCAGCAGGTGGTCTGTGGGTAGGCACGCAGGGCTTCCTCTGATGTCGAAGCACTGGCTACTGCTCCGGCCCACTCCTGCAGAGTGTCAGTCACAGCCTCCCAGCCTTCTCCTCCAGCTGAGATGTGCAAATCTCTGAGGCTTCAGAGACCTTGACCCGAGAGTGACGGGTCCACCTGTGTCCAGCTGTCTTCATGGCTGTTTCTGTCATCAGTGACACTTGGAATGGGCCACGCCATTTCAGAACCACTGGCGCTTCTTTCTACTCCTTAACTAGGACTCAATCTCCTGGTTGGATGTTACAAGCAGCAAAGTCCAAAGGTGGGGCTTGTGCCAGCTGAGCTTCCTGTTGAAGGGGTTTCACAAGAAGCAGTATCCTGGCCACAGATGGTTTTAAATATACATCACTTACCTCTACTCCCCCACTAGGTTGAGACTTAGCCGGGTAATTCATAACAACGACGGAAAGGGGGAGAACGGAATCTCTCTTCTGGCTCGGGCTCTCATTCTCGCCAAAGCCAATGTCCAAAGCCCTAGCCATGGCATCTTGGTTTCTATTACCAGCTTCAAAAGGTGTTTATTTCTCTATTCATTGTTTTCTACCCGAGCCGAGCTCTGGGGGTGCCAGGGCCTATGGAGGTTCCATTGTGTTCCTAAAGAAGCCAAAACCCCTTGAAGGATCTTTCCTGTAAAATGAGTTCCCCTGTCTGAGTCTATTGCTTCTACAATGCTGTATCTTGGAAAGATTTGTTCCAAAAATGCCTTAATACCTGATCCTGTCGTTGCTGAAGCAGTTGGAAATGCTTCTGGCCACCTTGCTAGCTGACATACCATTACCAGAAGAGATGAAGCCTTCCCACTTGGGGCATCTCAGGAAAATCCACCTGGCATCTTTGGAAGGGACCTGCAGCCCAAGGCCTCCCTCCCCTGGCAAGTTCCTTTGTAACTTGGCTGTTTGCTTTAGCACAGATCAAGCAACCTTCAACAGCTCGTTTTGCCAGTCTAAAAAGACCCCCAGCAACATCCAGCATGAGGAAGGCTTCTGCCAATCCTCAGGAGGTGCAAGGACTCTCTTCACGGAGTTCTTTTAAGATTGGTAGGGCCAAAGCTTCTGGTATCTCTTGTTTGCCATCCCTTGTAAACCAATTATTGCCTTTTTTCTCTGCCACACGGCTTTTAACTGTATCTCAAACTCCTCTGGGAGAAAAGACAGCTTCCCGGCCAGTGATGGAGTCACTGGGAGCAAAGGGGGCATCTTGGAGAGTTCTGGCAGAAGTGTTGCTTTCTGACTTTCTTCATCCACCAAAAAGGAGACAGAGGAGGCCTGTAACATTCTTCAACTACAGGGAGAGGCCATGGGGCTTTTGCCATGGAGTCTCTCAACTGATTGCGGGACGCAGCCCCCTTTTGATGCGAAGTTCCTGGCAACAGCACCCTCGGAGGTACTCGGGAATTACAGACTTCCGGAACTGCCTACTCTAGGCTCCCCTCTAATATGCACCCCCCTCTTGGTATGGAAAAGGAAGAAAACGAAACTATTCCTAATGCTATGAAGTCTTTGCTGCCTTGCTCTAGGTTCAGGAATTTAACACGGCCTTGGCTGAGCAACAGTCTCTGTCGATTAGTAACAGTTTCTAGAACTAAGACTTTCTTCTGTTACGCCCCTACCAGTAAATTCCTAGCCTTGTCTATGGACGGATTCACACGGTCTCTTTGTAAAGACACATCTATGTTACTTCTTTCACTCCCACACCTTCTTGGCAGTAGGACGGCTCCCCCCGGCACAGCACCTGGCACAAAACCCCCCTATGCACATACACACACACCTGCACTTACCCTGCACTCCGCTGCACACACACACACCTCCCGCACACTAACACCCCCCTCCACCTCCCCGCCATGCTACTTGCAGTTGCCCCGCCCCTGCCATCCCGGCCGGCTGGCAGCACTCACTCCTCACATGCTTCCCCATGCCTTGCATTTCCTTGCTGCCCTCTCTGTAGCCTTCCCTCAACCTGCCTTTTCTCCCCTGCCTTGCATTGACTTGCTCACCCATCCCCCACCTGACTTCCTTTCACATTCGTCTAGCTCTGGCCTCACCTTTCCTTTTCCTTCTAGGACCCTCATTGCCTTGCCTCGCCTCGCCAAGCAAGGCCACACAGAGCACTTGGTCCTGGCCGCTTTTGTGTACCAGCAGTCCTCAAATGTACTTCTCACCTGCCTTGCCTATCCTTGCCTTGCCTTGGCAACACAACAGTTTCCTTGCCTTGCCCTGCTAGCTCTCTGGAGCCTTGCATTCCTTTGCACGTCCATGCCCCGCCCTTGACCTGCCTACTGCTTTCCTCCAGGGCCTTGGATTGCCGAGCCCTTCTTGTTTCTGCCTGGCCTACCCATCAGTGGACTTCCCTTCCTACGGCCAGCCTTGCCTCTAACGTCTGGGCCTTCTCTTGCCTACCACTCCATTTGCTTTGCCCTCACTGCTCTGGCCTTGCTTACCTCTCCCTTGACTTGCCCACAATTGCCTGCACTTGCTTTGCAGCGCCTTGCCTGCATGGAAGGCGAGGGCAAGAGTGGTAGGCAGGGCAAAGCAAAGCCAGCAAGTTGTAGGTAGTGCAAGGCAAGGCAGCAGAGGCAAAGGAAGCAGAGCAAGGGTAGCTTAAGAAGAACTAGACAAGGTACTGAAGGCAAGGCAAGGCCAAGAGACTCGGAGTGCCTTTCCTTGCCAAGGCAAGGACATAGTGCCAGTGTTGCTGGAGCAGATGTTAAGGTAGCACGGGGAGGAATAGAAAGTGCTGAGAACAGCGTGTGTGCTGCTAGTTTGAGGGGTGCAGTTGAAGTTGCAGGCAGCAAGATCTTCCTCAGCCCGCACTCTTTTGAGCTCTGTTTTTGCCAGATGGTTTCAAGTTGGTGGGCAGAATCTGCGAGAGGGCAAAGATTGCTTTGGGCCAAAGAGGTTTGTCTGCCTCTTGGAGTGCGGTAGAAAGAAGAGTCCGCTCTTGGAAGGGGAAGATGAGGGAAATCTTTTTGTCCTGAGGTGCTGTTGATTTGACTGCAGGGACGTTTGCAACTTGCCTCTGCCCTTGGGGTGCTTTCGAGCAGCGCCAGGCGCTTGGCCTTCTTTTGCAAGTCGTCAGCGCCATCGTGTGCTTGTTTCGAGGAGCGCTGACAGTGCCGGGGAAAAAGCCAAGCGCTTCGCTGGCGCCGCCCCAAGTCGTGTGCGAGCAGTTGCTGGAAGAGCTCCGCTGTGCATCCTGCCTCTTGGAGACACAAAAGAATGTGATCCTGCGCGTAGCGGGGAAGCAAGAGGAATCTTTTCATTGTTGGCTGTGCAGTTACCAAGCAGCAAAAGTCAAGGCAGCTGCAGCACGGCCTCTTTCTTTCAGAACCTTTTCTGTGCCATCATGAACATGCTCAACATGCAACTCGCACCCACTGAACTGCATCAAAGGTCCTGGAGAGACGCACTTTCCTTCAAGCTCTAGCTACCATCCTACCCTCCACCTCTCGCCGATCCCAAAGCCCTTCCGAACATGCAGCAGCTGCACGCAGAGAACAAGTGCTAGAAGAAGGCGTTGGCCTTCAGAGTCCCTCTAAAGTCTGTAAACTAGGCGAAACATTGCAGTGACCAGCACTTTCCTTCGCAACTATCTACAGAGCGTCATCACATTCTCTCAGAGTGGCTAAGTCCACCCTTGCAGCACAGCAGCGTTTCCGGCCACAGTTGGGACTGAGAGATGGGCCAGGTGAGAAAGCATTTGTTGACTATCCCTCGTCTCTGGAAGACTTGATACTCGCAGCGCAATCACGTGCACACACCTTCAGTGTGGCCAAGTTCAAGCAGCTAGAGCTCACAGAGACGGGAGAGTCAGGAGAGAAGCCGTTCCAAAAGTACCGTGTACTTAGGGCAGCATTCAAACTGTGCACAGCACTCTACAGCACTGTAGACCGTGGCTTCTCTGACAAGACGTGCCATCCCATTGTTGGCTCTCGCAGCTCGCTTGCTAGCTGCTCTCCTGAAGAAAAGAACTAGGAGGAAAAGCCAATGCTGGGCTGCACCTTCCCCTTGCCTCACGTAAAGCCACTTCAACTCCCCGCTGCACTCTCTACTTCCCCTCTCCTTGGCATCGACCGCTGTGTTTTCTGCATCTCGGAGCCCAAAGGTAAGCGCCAGTGTTCCCAGGGATGCTTGGAAGAGGGAGAAGTAGTAGCACAAGTAGCTGCCGTTGAACTTCCTCCTTCTCAATGCTAACGTGAAGTCGGCAGGCAGGCGAGCGCCAGCCACGCTCCTTTCTCAGTTTGGACGCTGCGGACACGAGCCCGGTGCTCGGCGCCTTCGTTCGGCCTCTTTAGTAGCCATGTCGCGCTTTCATTCTGCCGGAGTCGAAGCGTCGTCTACTTGTGGCACAAAGAGCACGGTGCCGGCAGCCAAATGCTCCAGCCGACTGCTTCTGCCGACACACGCCTGGGCTATGCACTTTCCCTCTCAGCGACATACAGCAGCACATTCGCTCTAAATGTAAAGGGAAAGATTCTCGGCTACGTCTGGCACAGAGAACAGTTTTAGTTCAACGGGCTTACCCAGAGCATGCCCCCGGACGCGTGGAACTTGTATTTGCACCACATTCCAGTCGCAGTCCTCTTTCCTTTACAGGCTGCACAGCGCCGGCAGATGGCCCGTGCGCTCTGCACCTGCCTTCTCACTTCCAAGTAGCACCGCGCACATTAGAGCCTTGCAGGGAGAGAAGACGCGGCTAGGCGTCTCGCCCAGAAGAACGTGGCAGGGCGAAAAGGTGTTCTTCTTTTGTCTTCCTCGTCGCCCAGAGTGTGCTGCTATGTTGAAAGTCTTGGCCAGCGAAAAGCTACACCAGCAAGTGTTTCTCTCCTGATGCATTGCGCTGAGCGAGAGCTGAGGAAAATGCTTGCACAGCACACTGTGGATGCGTGCAGTACACACGCTGAAGAGCGGCACGGCTAAAAGTCATCGCTGGGCTTCAGTTCTGTCCAGAGCACAGAAGGCGAAGAACGAAGCAGCTGGGCACCGGCTGCATGTACATAGTGGAGCGAATTTCACATGTCCAGCCAAGTGCTGCTTCACAAGCAGATTCAGCTGAGAATGCTCTGGCTGCTTCACAAAGGAAGGTGCTGTGTTGCACTCCTGGACACTACCTGGTCAGAAGCAGGTTCTTACACCTTCAATGCTGCAGAGTCCATGCAGCTGGAGCACAGGCAGAAGGACGCGTCCAGCTAGAAGGCGTTCTTCAAGTACCCCCCTCTTCCAAGTAGCCTTGAAACCGAGCACAACACACTGCGGCTCGGCAGCTTCCTTCTCAGATAGACGTGCCGTCTCTCTATTCACTCTCACAGCTCCGTTGCCCGCTTGCAGCAGCTGCTGCCAAAGAAAAAGGCTTCAGAAGGAAAAGCCACTGCTGGACTGCCCTTTCCCCTTGCCTCACGTGAAGCACCTGAAACTGTCCGCTGCACTCTCTATTTCCTTTCTTCGTCGCATCTACCACTGTAATGTCTGCATCTCGAAGCATAAACCCCGGCACAATTCTTTCTTGGGAAAGCTGGAAGAGAAATAGGTAGCAGCACAAGTAGCTGCAAGTTGAACTTTAAGTTTCGAGCTGCTAACGTGAATCCGAAAACAAGCGAGCGGCAGCCACGCTTCCTCTTGCAGCCTGTGCGATGCACACAGCAGCTCCATGCTCTGCCTTCATTCTTACGCCCTTCGTAGCAGGTCGCGCTTTCGTTTTGCTGGAGACGACCCGTCGTCTACTTCTCGCGCAGAGAGCTCGGTGCCGGCAGCCAAATGCTGCAGGCTGCTGCTTCTGCCGAAACACACCTTGGCTATGCAATTTCTCTCTAGCGCTGAAGTAGCCCCACATTCTCTTTGCTTTGTAGCCAGCATCTTTACGGAAAGCTTCTCGGCTACGTCTGGCACAGGGAACAGCTTTATTTTAACCGGCTTAGCCGGAGCTTGCACCGACGCGTGGCAACTTGTATTTGCACCACATTCCAGTCGCAGTCCTCTTTCCTTTACAGGCTGCACAGCGCCGTCAGATCGCGGTGCTCTCTGCACCTGCCTTCTCACTTCCAAGTAGCACCGCGCACATTAGAGCCTTGCAGGGAGAGGAGACGCGGATAGGCGTCTCGCCCAGAAGAACGTGGCAGGGCGAAAAGATATTCTTCCTTTCTCTTTCTTCTTGCCCGAATTGTGCTGCTGTGTTGAAAGTCTTGGCCAGCGAAAAGCTACTCCAGCAAGTGTTTCTCTCCTGACGCATTTCGCTGAGCGAGAGCTACGCGGACAGTGTGGACCCTGTGAAACAGCAAGAAAATGACTGTACGTCGAGCTGAGGAAAATCCGTGCACAGCACACTGTGGCCGCGTGCAGTGTTCGCGCTGAAGAGCGGCAAAACTCAAAGGCATCGCTGGGCTTCAGTTCTGTCCAGAGCACAGAAGGCGAAGAACGAAGCAGCTGAGCACCGGCTGCATGTACTCAGTGGAGCGAATTTCACATGTCCAGCCAAGAGCTGCTTCACAAGCAGATTCAGCTGAGAATGCTCTGGCTGCTTCACAAAGGAAGGTGCTGTGTTGCACTCCTGGACACTACCTGGTCAGAAGCAGGTTGCTACACCTTCAATGCTGCAGAGTCCATGCAGCTGGGGCACCCCCAGAAGGACGCGTCCAGCTAGAAGGCGTTCTTCAAGTACCCCCCTCTTCCAAGTAGCCTTGAAACTGAGCACAACACACTGCGCCTCGGCAGCTTTCTTCTCTCACACTATTCACTCTTGCAGCTCCGTTGCCCACTTGCAGCAGCTGCTGCCAAAGAAAAATTCTCCAGAAGTAAAAGCCACTGCTGGACTGCCCTTTCCCCTTGCCTCACGTCAAGCACCAGAAACTGTCCGCTGCACTCTCTATTTCCATTCTCTGTCGCATCTACCACTGTAATGTCTGCATCTCGAAGAATAAACCCCGGCACAATTCTTTCTTGGGAAAGCTGGAAGAGAAATAGGTAGCAGCACAAGTAGCTGCAAGTTGAACTTTAAGTTTCGAGCTGCTAACGTGAATCCGAAAACAAGCGAGTGGCAGCCACGCTTCCTCTTGCAGCCTGTGCTATGCACACACCAGCTAGGTGCTTCTGCCTTCATTCTTATGCTCTTCGTACCATTTCGTTCTTTTCATTCTGCCGGAGTCGAACCGTCGTCATCTTGTCGCACAGAGGGCACGCCGGCAGAGAAACCCTCCAGAGAAACGCTCCAGGTTGCTGTCTCTTCCGAAACACACCTGGGCTGTGCACTTTCCTTCGCTGCCCTTGGTAGCACCACATTCTCTTTGCTTTGTAGCCTGAATGTAAAGGGAAAGAGTCTCAGCTACGTCTGGCACCGAGAACAGCTCTAGTTCAACGGGCTTACCCGGCGCTTACCCCGACCCGTGGGAACTTGTATTTGCACCACATTCCAGGGGTAGTCTTTCTTTCCTTTACAGCCTGCACAGCGCCGGCAGATGGCAGTGCTTCTCTGCACCTGCCTTCTCACTTCCAAGTAGCACCGCGCACATTCGAGCCTTGCAGGGAGCAAAGACGTGGATAGATGTGTGGCAGAGAAAATCGTGCAAAGACGAAAAGATGGTCTTCTTTTGTCCTCCTCGTCGCCCAGATTGTGCTGCTGTGCTGAAAGCGTGCGTTTTATTTACCCCTTCTCGCAGTAAGACTATGTGCTGCGTTGCAACTGTTGGCCAGCGGAAGGCTAATGCAGCAAGTGCTTCTCTCCTGACACATTTCTCTGAGCGAGAGCTTGTGCGGCCAGTTGGGCTCTGCGAAGCAGAAAGGCTGTACTTGCACGTAGCGCTGAGGAAAATCCGTGCACTGCGCACTGTGGATGCGTGCAGTACACACACTGAAGAGAGCCAAAGCTGAATGCTTCAGTTCTGTCCAGCGCCGGTAAGGGAGAAGAACGCAGCCCCAGGCCACTGGGCTGGTGTGTGCGATGACTAGGAGCTTTGCCGCTCTTCTGCGTGTATACTGCACGCATCCACAGTGCGCAGGGCACGGATTTTCCTCAGCTCTCGCTCAGCAAAATGCATCAGGAGGGAAGCACATGATGGATTAGCCTTGCACTGGCCAACAGTTCCAACGCAGCACCACAGTCTTCTTGCGAGAAGGGGTAATAAAACACATGTATTGTCCCGGAACAGTTCTCTGGGCGAGCCGGAGCCGAGAATCTTTCCCTTAAGATAAAGACCACAACGCAGACAGAATATTGTGCTACCTAGCGCTCGAGAGAAATTGCATAGCCCAGGCGTGTTTGGGCAGAAGCAGCAGCCTGCAGCATTTGGCTGCCGGCACCGCGCTCTCTGCGCGAGAAGTAGACGACGGGTCGTCTCCAGCAAAACGAAAGCGCGACCTGCTACGACGAGCGTAAGAACGAAGGCAGAGCACGGAGCCGCTGTGTGCATCGCACAGGCTGCAAGAGGAAGCGTGCCTGCCACTCGCTTGTTTTCGGATTCAAATTAGCAGTCGGAAACTTGCAGCTACTTGTGCGGCTACCTATTTCTCTTCCAGCTTTGCCCAGGAGAGAACTGTGCCGGGGTTTATGCTTCGAGATGCAGACATTACAGTGGTAGATGCGACGGAGAATGGAAATAGAGAGTGCAGCGGACAGTTTCAGGTGCTTCACGTGAGGCAAGGGGAAAGGGCAGCCCAGCCAGCAGTGGCTTTTCTTTCTGGAGCCTTTTTCTTTGGGAGCAGCTGCTGCAAGTGGGCTACGGAGCTGCGAGAGTGCATAATGTGACGGCACGTCTATCTGAGAAGGAAGCTGCCGAGCCGCAGTGTGTTGTGCTCAGTTTCAAGGCTACTTGGAAGAGGGGGGTACTTGAAGAACGCCTTCTAGCTGGACGCGTCCTTCTGGGGGTGCTCCAGCTGCATGGACTCTGCAGCATTGAAGGTGTAAGAACCTGCTTCTGACCAGGTAGTGTCCAGGAGTGCAACACAGCACCTTCCTTTGTGAAGCAGCCAGAGCATTCTCAGCTGAATCTGCTTGTGAAGCAGCTCTTGGCTGGACATGTGAAATTCGCTCCACTATGTACATGCAGCCGGTGCCCAGCTGCTTCGTTCTTCGCCTTCTGTGCTCTGGACAGAACTGAAGCCCAGCGATGACTTTTAGCCGTGCCGCTCTTCAGTGTGTGTACTGCACGCATCCACAGTGTGCTGTGCAAGCATTTTCCTCAGCTCTCGCTCAGCGCAATGCATCAGGAGAGAAACACTTGCTGGTGTAGCTTTTCGCTGGCCAAGACTTTCAACACAGCAGCACACTCTGGGCGACGAGGAAGACAAAAGAAGAACACCTTTTCGCCCTGCCACGTTCTTCTGGGCGAGACGCCTAGCCGCGTCTTCTGTCCCTGCAAGGCTCTAATGTGCGCGGTGCTACTTGGAAGTGAGAAGGCAGGTGCAGAGCGCACGGGCCATCTGCCGGCGCTGTGCAGCCTGTAAAGGAAAGAGGACTGCCACTGCAATGTGGTGCAAATACAGGTTTCCACGCGTCCGGGGGCATGCTCTGGGTAAGCCCGTTGAACTAAAACTGTTCTCTGTGCCAGACGTAGCCGAGAATCTTTACATTTAGAGCGAATGTGCTGCTGTATGTCGCTGAGAGGCAAAGTGCATAGCCCAGGCGTGTGTCGGCAGAAGCAGTCGGCTGGAGCATTTGGCTGCCGGCACCGTGCTCTTTGTGCCACAAGTAGACGACGCTTCGACTCCGGCAGAATGAAAGCGCGACATGGCTACTAAAGAGGCCGAACGAAGGCGCCGAGCACCGGGCTCGTGTCCGCAGCGTCCAAACTGAGAAAGGAGCGTGGCTGGCGCTCGCCTGCCTGCCGACTTCACGTTAGCATTGAGAAGGAGGAAGTTCAACGGCAGCTACTTGTGCTACTACTTCTCCCAAGCATCCCTGGGAACACTTGGCGCTTACCTTTGGGCTCCGAGATGCAGAAAACACAGCGGTCGATGGCAAGGAGAGGGGAAGTAGAGAGTGCAGCGGGGAGTTGAAGTGGCTTTACGTGAGGCAAGGGGAAGGTGCAGCCCAGCATTGGCTTTTCCTCCTAGTTCTTTTCTTCAGGAGAGCAGCTAGCAAGCGAGCTGCGAGAGCCAACAATGGGATGGCACGTCTTGTCAGAGAAGCCACGGTCTACAGTGCTGTAGAGTGCTGTGCACAGTTTGAATGCTGCCCTAAGTACACGGTACTTTTGGAACGGCTTCTCTCCTGCCTCTCCCGTCTCTGTGAGCTCTAGCTGCTTGAACTTGGCCACACTGAAGGTGTGTGCACGTGATTGCGCTGCGAGTATCAAGTCTTCCAGAGACGAGGGATAGTCAACAAATGCTTTCTCACCTGGCCCATCTCTCAGTCCCAACTGTGGCCGGAAACGCTGCTGTGCTGCAAGGGTGGACTTAGCCACTCTGAGAGAATGTGATGACGCTCTGTAGATAGTTGCGAAGGAAAGTGCTGGTCACTGCAATGTTTCGCCTAGTTTACAGACTTTAGAGGGACTCTGAAGGCCAACGCCTTCTTCTAGCACTTGTTCTCTGCGTGCAGCTGCTGCATGTTCGGAAGGGCTTTGGGATCGGCGAGAGGTGGAGGGTAGGATGGTAGCTAGAGCTTGAAGGAAAGTGCGTCTCTCCAGGACCTTTGATGCAGTTCAGTGGGTGCGAGTTGCATGTTGAGCATGTTCATGATGGCACAGAAAAGGTTCTGAAAGAAAGAGGCCGTGCTGGAGCTGCCTTGACTTTTGCCGCTTAGTAACTGCACAGCCAACACAGAAAAGATTCCTCTTGCTTCCCCGCTACGCGCAGGATCACATTCTTTTGTGTCTCCAAGAGGCAGGATGCACAGCGGAGCTCTTCCAGCAACTGCTCGCACACGACTTGGGGCGGCGCCAGCGAAGCGCTTGGCTTTTTCCCCGGCACTGTCAGCGCTCCTCGAAACAAGCACACGATGGCGCTGACGACTTGCAAAAGAAGGCCAAGCGCCTGGCGCTGCTCGAAAGCACCCCAAGGGCAGAGGCAAGTTGCAAACGTCCCTGCAGTCAAATCAACAGCACCTCAGGACAAAAAGATTTCCCTCATCTTCCCCTTCCAAGAGCGGACTCTTCTTTCTACCGCACTCCAAGAGGCAGACAAACCTCTTTGGCCCAAAGCAATCTTTGCCCTCTCGCAGATTCTGCCCACCAACTTGAAACCATCTGGCAAAAACAGAGCTCAAAAGAGTGCGGGCTGAGGAAGATCTTGCTGCCTGCAACTTCAACTGCACCCCTCAAACTAGCAGCACACACGCTGTTCTCAGCACTTTCCTTCTCAGCTCTAGGTACCATCCTAAGCCTTCCCTCTCCCAGAGTCAGCATCCAAAGACAACGTCACCACGGACTGCTCACACACTAAAGGCACCAGGACAAAAGGCTCACAAGCTTGGCCTTTGCATTCCCACGGACAGCTCAACAGCTCTAAGCCAGAGAGAGCTCTGCCTCTTGGGAAAAGCCTTTAAAATCCCTAAGAGCACCTGATGTACACATCCAAACCTGCTTTCCTTGCCAAAGAGAGCAACTACAAGCCCATCTCCAAAGAAACGGCATCCCCTCCTCCAAAATACAACACATCCATCCACTGATCCACCTCCAGTATAGAATAGATCCAACAATTGCCCCTACACGCCCAGGGGCCAGAAGAGAAATGTCTTGCTGGACTATTCCTCCCCATGCTACCTTAACATCTGCTCCAGCAACACTGGCACTATGTCCTTGCCTTGGCAAGGAAAGGCATTCCGAGTCTCTTGGCCTTGCCTTGCCTTCAGTACCTTGTCTAGTTCTTCTTAAGCTACCCTTGCTCTGCTTCCTTTGCCTCTGCTGCCTTGCCTTGCACTACCTACAACTTGCTGGCTTTGCTTTGCCCTGCCTACCACTCTTGCCCTCGCCTTCCATGCAGGCAAGGCGCTGCAAAGCAAGTGCAGGCAATTGTGGGCAAGTCAAGGGAGAGGTAAGCAAGGCCAGAGCAGTGAGGGCAAAGCAAATGGAGTGGTAGGCAAGAGAAGGCCCAGACGTTAGAGGCAAGGCTGGCCGTAGGAAGGGAAGTCCACTGATGGGTAGGCCAGGCAGAAACAAGAAGGGCTCGGCAATCCAAGGCCCTGGAGGAAAGCAGTAGGCAGGTCAAGGGCGGGGCATGGACGTGCAAAGGAATGCAAGGCTCCAGAGAGCTAGCAGGGCAAGGCAAGGAAACTGTTGTGTTGCCAAGGCAAGGCAAGGATAGGCAAGGCAGGTGAGAAGTACATTCGAGGACTGCTGGTACACAAAAGCGGCCAGGACCAAGTGCTCTGTGTGGCCTTGCTTGGCGAGGCGAGGCAAGGCAATGAGGGTCCTAGAAGGAAAAGGAAAGGTGAGGCCAGAGCTAGACGAATGTGAAAGGAAGTCAGGTGGGGGATGGGTGAGCAAGTCAATGCAAGGCAGGGGAGAAAAGGCAGGTTGAGGGAAGGCTACAGAGAGGGCAGCAAGGAAATGCAAGGCATGGGGAAGCATGTGAGGAGTGAGTGCTGCCAGCCGGCCGGGATGGCAGGGGCGGGGCCACTGCAAGTAGCATGGCGGGGAGGTGGAGGGGGGTGTTAGTGTGCGGGAGGTGGGGGTGTGTGTGCAGCGGAGTGCAGGGTAAGTGCAGGTGTGTGTGTATGTGCATAGGGGGGTTTTGTGCCAGGTGCTGTGCCGGGGGGAGCCGTCCTACTGCCAAGAAGGTGTGGGAGTGAAAGAAGTAACATAGATGTGTCTTTACAAAGAGACCGTGTGAATCTGTCCTTAGACAAGGCTAGGAATTTACTGGTAGGGGAGTAACAGAAGAAAGTCTTAGTTCTAGAAACTGTTACTAATCGACAGAGACTGTTGCTCAGCCAAGGCCGTGTTAAATTCCTGAACCTAGAGCAAGGCAGCAAAGACTTCATAGCATTAGGAATAGTTTCGTTTTCTTCCTTTTCCATACCAAGAGGGGGGTGCATATTAGAGGGGAGCATAGAGTAGGCAGTTCCGGAAGTCTGTAATTCCCCAGTACCTCCGAGGGTGCTGTTGCCAGGAACTTCGCATCAAAAGGGGGCTGCATCCCGCAATCAGTTGAGAGACTCCATGGCAAAAGCCCCATGGCCTCTCCCTGTAGTTGAAGAATGTTACAGGCCTCCTCTGTCTCCTTTTTGGTGGATGAAGAAAGTCAGAAAGCAACACTTCTGCCAGAACTCTCCAAGATGCCCCCTTTGCTCCCAGTGACTCCATCACTGGCCGGGAAGCTGTCTTTTCTCCCAGAGGAGTTTGAGATACAGTTAAAAGCCGTGTGGCAGAGAAAAAAGGCAATAATTGGTTTACAAGGGATGGCAAACAAGAGATACCAGAAGCTTTGGCCCTACCAATCTTAAAAGCACTCCGTGAAGAGAGTCCTTGCACCTCCTGAGGATTGGCAGAAGCCTTCCTCATGCTGGATGTTGCTGGGGGTCTTTTTAGACTGGCAGAACGAGCTGTTGAAGGTTGCTTGATCTGTGCTAAAGCAAACAGCCAAGTTACAAAGTAACTTGCCAGGGGAGGGAGGCCTTGGGCTGCAGGTCCCTTCCAAAGATGCCAGGTGGATTTTCCTGAGATGCCCCAAGTGGGAAGGCTTCATCTCTTCTGGTAATGGTATGTCAGCTAGCAAGGTGGCCAGAAGCATTTCCAACTGCTTCAGCAACGACAGGATCAGGTATTAAGGCATTTTTGGAACAAATCATTCCAAGATACAGCATTGTAGAAGCAATAGACTCAGACAGGGGAACTCATTTGACAGGAAAGATCCTTCAAGGGGTTTTGGCTTCTTTAGGAACACAATGGAACCTCCATAGGCCCTGGCACCCCCAGAGCTCGGCTCGGGTAGAAAACAATGAATAGAGAAATAAACACCTTTTGAAGCTGGTAATAGAAACCAAGATGCCATGGCTAGGGCTTTGGACATTGGCTTTGGCGAGAATGAGAGCCCGAGCCAGAAGAGAGATTCCGTTCTCCCCCTTTCCGTCGTTGTTATGAATTACCCGGCTAAGTCTCAACCTAGTGGGGGAGTAGAGGTAAGTGATGTATATTTAAAACCATCTGTGGCCAGGATACTGCTTCTTGTGAAACCCCTTCAACAGGAAGCTCAGCTGGCACAAGCCCCACCTTTGGACTCTGCTGCTTGTAACATCCAACCAGGAGATTGAGTCCTAGTTAAGGAGTAGAAAGAAGCGCCAGTGGTTCTGAAATGGCGTGGCCCATTCCAAGTGTCACTGACGACAGAAACAGCCATGAAGACAGCTGGACACAGGTGGACCCGTCACTCTTGGGTCAAGGTCTCTGAAGCCTCAGAGATTTGCACATCTCAGCTGGAGGAGAAGGCCGGGAGGCTGTGACTGACACTCTGCAGGAGTGGGCCGGAGCAGTAGCCAGTGCTTCGACATCAGAGGAAGCCCTGTGTGCCTACCCACAGACCACCTGCTGAAATAGTCTCTATGGGTATCCCTCCTCTAGAATCTCCACTCACTGGGGCGCTAATACTTGCAGCCATTGTTTCACGTTAAGTAGTTTCTGTGTCTTCAATTGCCACAGGTGGTGCAGAAGACAACGGGAAAATTAGACTAGCTAATTAGATCACACTATTAAAACATTTTCCTTAATAACTCTACTTTTATATGGTCAGCTAAGTTTAGGCCAGGAGTGGGAGAATCAATTTGCAGCCTTAGCAGAAGAAGTAGCAAAAGTTTTTCACCTTAGCAATTGCTGGCTCTGTGGAGGGCCAGGAGGATCTGAAGAGTGCCTATGGTTGGCTAGCCCAGCTGAACCTAAGTGGTGGCTCAACACCTGACATGAGGTCCATACTAGGACAGGATTTTGGGGCCAAAGAAGGAAGTCCATGGCTATAGGAGAAGGTTTCACGAAGGATGTCTGCACTTCAGGTGGCTCTCTTGAAAGCTGTTTATTGCATAGGCGAAGTTCCAGCATTTCAGGGAGTGGCTATCCAGAGCCAGCCCTACAGCTGCCAGCTCCAGCTGTAGGCATACCTGAAGCCGCTTGCTGTTCAAGTTACAGAGCATTCTATACTTTTCTTTGCAGAGTATCTTAGCACGTAACAACCAATAAGCACCATACACAATACCTTGACATTGGCCTATAGCCTATCATAGCTACTACCATCACCATATTATAGTCATTATTATCCAATCACAAGAGTAAGTTACAATTTAAGCTTCCAGTGGAAAATTCTTAGACCTTTCTTCTTCTTGCTACATCAACATTTCTTGTTTGCCTGCCATATCTTTCTTTTTGGGAAAGACACCTTTTCTATTCACTTATGCTCTTCTTGAGACTTACTTACTTGGTGAAAAACATGTCTTTGTTTGTAATCACATACCTTTGTCCTGCTCCTAAAAATCTCCTTCCAACTCATCTCCAACCTTTGCCTTCTCAGTTACTCAGCGATCACTGTTTCAGCAAAACATCTTTTCTTCTATATCAAAACTTGCTTTCATTTCTACCTCATCCCCAGCTTCTACATTCTCAGACCTTGCTGCCAAGCCTACATACCTGTGAAACTTTCTTACCAAACTTTCATCCTCCCCAACACATGGCCACTTCATTCTTCTCCAACAGGCACTTATTGCCTAAACAGGACAGGGCGGGTCTATGTAGGAAAAGGCGTTTGTCAATTGACTTTCCCTCTGGCTTTAAACAATTGGGTTTGGACCCACAATTGCCCTCCTTACCATTGTTCCAAATATCAAGACAATTGCAATCAAAGAGCTGTTCAGCTCACTAATGGTAGCTGCGTAAGGTGTTCTTACCACACTTACCAAAAACATTTGGAAGCCTGTAAAGCAATGCGGAGGGACAAGGGGATTTTTTGACCACCTATTTTTAAGCTGTCCCCACAAAAATCCCACAAGTAGAAGACATGTTGTTTGTGATTATCAGTAGGAATGGCAACAGCGGATTGGAACTCAAAGCCTTTTAGTGAGTTCTGCTCCAAATCCAAGCAAGCAACTTGCAGATGTAAATGTAGATGGGAGCCCTGTGTGGGAGCTTGGAAATGCAAATGCTGTGACCCTTAGGGTGGGGCAGCTATTGTTGGAGGACCGTTAGGCCCGGGAATCCTGCTGTATTTTGACCCACCAATTGATGACCAAGGGTAGGAAGGCCCCTTTGCTAATGGAACACGGGCTTTGAAAGGACATGATTGGATTTGTGGCCAACATGCTTAGCTCAGGTTACCTCCAAACTGGTCAGGGATATGGTGTATATCTTAGACCATTGTTCTTTTTGCTACTACAAATTCAGGGAAATCGCTTAGGAATCCAAATCTGTGATGATTTAATTCGAGAAAAGCAGTCAGCTGATGCAGCCTTGGCTGCAGGGAGCACCCCAAAACGGGGAAAAGATGAATGGCCACCAGAAGAAGTTACGCAACATGATGGACCAGCCACTTGGAAACCTAAGGAATTAATCCCACATGCCTGGGAACCCATTTATCATTTGAATGAGATAATTAGGGTACAAGCTGTCTCAGAAATAATTACCAATCAGCCAGCCACAGCTCTTGACCGTCTTGCTGAGCAACCCACTTCAATGAGGAAAGCGGTATTTCAACATTGGATGGTATTAGATTATCTGTTAGCAGAAGAAGGAGGAGTTTGTGGGAAATTAAATGACTCAAGCTGCTGTTTGCAAGCAGATGACAGTGGAAAATGGTCAAACAAATAACAGAGGAAATAACCTCAGCTCATGGACCTGTCCAAGTGTTGAAAGGATGGTAATGGGACATGTTTTCCTGGCTAACTGGCCAGCTATGGGCTAAATTGTTACAGCAGGGATTACAGTAACACGCCTATATCAAGCCAGGAATCCCGTGGAAAAGAAGTAGATATGGACAGATTGGTGGTAGATGGTTCAGAGGTCTTTATTTCTCCAGCCACATGGCCGGGGCTCTGCTCAGGAACTCCCCCAGTCACGGGACCCGAGGGTCCTTGGCCACACCGGGGAATACAAACCAACCAAGGGGGAATGAAGCTGACCAGGGGCAGGGAAAGCCCGTGTCTCCCCCCCAGGGCCCATCGCCCAGGGCTCCATGGCAGGGGGGGAGACCCCAACACTAAATGAATGCCATTTCTCCTCTTATATGCTATAGCAACTCTAATCTTTTGACCATACGTGACACCATGCTGGGTGCAGCTCTTTCAGCAGGTAGCAGCCATGCCTACCTGATCCAGAAATGACTACAAAAGGACAGAAGAGGATGTCACTGCAAATAATAGCAAAAGCCCAGAAGACTCAAGAAGAAAAAATTAAATCAATGGTAATTAAGGTTTGTAAAGACAAATACAGATCAAATAAAAAAAGGAGGGATTAAAAGGAATGAGATGGATGAGTCTTTACAAACAGACCGTGTGAATTGGCCTGTAGACAAGGCTAGGAACTTATGGGGAGTGAAGTAACAGAAGAAACGATTAGTTCTCTAGAACTGTTACTAATCATCAGAGACTGTTGATTAATCAGGGCCGTGTTAAATTCCTGAACCTAGAGCAAGGCAACAAAGACTTAATAGAATTAGGAATGGTTTCTTTTTCTTTCTTTTCGATGCCAAAAGGGGGGTGCATATTAGAGGAGGGCATAGAGTAGGCAGTTCCGGAAGTCTGTATCCCCCTAATACCTCAGCCAGTGGAGAAAAGGAAGAGGGCGTTGTGGCCGGGAACTTGGCATAAAAAAGGGGCTGCATCCCGCAACCGTTTGACAGACCCCATGGGAAAAGCCCCAGGGACTCTCCCTGTAGTCGAAGAATGTTGCAGGACTCCTCTGTCTCCTTTTCGGACATCAACCTCAGGCATGGTGGATTAATTTTCCCTAACGGCAGCGACCTGCTGCGTGGTCTCCGTGCTCCTCCCCAGCCCCCCGGGAGCTGTCAAATAGTTGCCGGCGGCTCCCACCGCGCGTTACAGACGGCTGCGCGGCGCCGGGGCTGCTCACAGTGCTCCCCTGCCCCGCCAGGGCTGCCTGAGGTCTGCGGAGCCACCTCGCCACCGGCGCGGCCAGGGCCGGGGCCCTTCTCGACAGCAGCCGAGGGGCTGCGGAGCGGGCGGCTGCGGGACGATCAGCTCTTTTATGCCGCGCGGTGCTGCCGCCTCCATCTAGCTCCCCATCGCGCCGCCGGCCGACCCCGCCTGGCGCGTTCACGCTCGGCCGCGCTCGCCGCCCGCCCAGCCTCGCCGGAAGCTCTCCCGCGCGGGCCGTGCCCCGGCTCCGCCTGCGGCTCGGCAGGGCCCGGCCGCACGCGTGCTGCGTGGCTCGGAGCACCCGCGTTGCGCCGCAGGCGACGGGGAAGGCGGGGCGGGCCGGCGCCATGGTGGTAGCGCGAGGAGAGGAGCGCCCGGGCGGGGCGGCGAGTGGCGCGGCGGTGAGCGCTTCTGCTTGCTGTCGCTCGGCTGCCGCCCACGGCAGGTGCCGTGTGACCCCGCGGAGCGGCGGGGCCGGCCGGGCGGTGCGCGGCGAGGCTTTCGGCCAGCGGCGGCCGCAGCGACAGTCTGCCGGCACTGCCCGTGCCGGCGGAGAGAGCGGGGATCCGAGGCCGGCCTTCCTAGGGTAACGAGGGGCGACCGCCTTTGCCGCGCTGCCTTCCGTGCAGCACGTGGCCGATTCCGGCGAAGCCGGGGTCTCCGCAGCGGCGCGGGCGGGAGGGAGTGGGGAGCGCGCTCGGTGCTCTGCCGGCCGCTCCCGCCCAGCGCTGCGCTCCGCCGAGGCGTTTTCCTGCCTATCCTGGGAAGGACATAAGGGACCCCGGAGTCGGAGCTTAGCTGTCAGGGGGAACAACTTCCCTCCATTGGCGACCTCCTTTTCCCTCTGATTCAGCTACCTTGTGGTAGGTGCGATGGTGCTGAAGAAGGGTGGCGGCTGGGCACAGTTGCTGGCATAGGTGGTGCGAGAGCTCCACGCAAGCAGCTTGGAGTGGCATGTGCGAGGGTAGGAAGGTACGGCACCCACAGCTGAAGGTAAAAAAAGTCAGGGCATGTCATCAGCCGCAATCGTGCTAAGTTGTTCATCTTTGCAAACTGCTTGCCGAGTTGTTCCTTTTCTTAGGTAATGGGGGTTTGTATCAACCAGAACTGCATATGGTCAGTATTTGCAGAGAAGGTTACGTGGACTGTTGTTGAAGTGAGTGTAGCAGTTTCTATGGCATTTTGCAAAAAAGTGACAGGTCTCTCTGCGTTCCCCCATTCTTAACAAAAATGAAGTTAACAAAGCCCTGAAAAGAGGTTTTACAAAACTTCAGGGATTTTTTCCTACGAGTACTGTGGAGACAGCCATAGTCACCTTGTCTTTCCAAAAGTGAAGGTTACATCTTTTTGTCCAAGAGCATCAAGTGCTTTTGATCAGCGTTTGTGTGCATGCATTAGCCTTGTTCTTGTTCTTCCTTGGAGAACTTTTACAATCCTCAGATGATCTGTGTAGGCTGCAGACTGCAGTGGTGAACTTGAAGGCTTCCAGCAGAAGGGAGATGCTGTCCACGTTTTGGATTTTCCTTAGTCTGAACTGATGATCTGTCATTTGCATGTTTGTTTAGCTGTGCTTAGAATAATGAGCAGAAACATTGATAAGTTGGTGTCTAGAATAAAGACAATTACCAATTTCCTCCCTTTGTGGGAGCCCATCCAAAAGTCACGCAAGAAGAAACTTCGAGGTCACTAAAGTAATTAGAATTGTTAAAACTCAGAAAGGCATAAAGGTCAGAGTGAGGAAGATGAGTTACTTCATCTTCCTTAGGACCACTGACCCAATTCAAGACCACCGACTCCATTCAGATCACACGCTACGCATGCTTAATGACATGTAAGCTCATTTCCATACAAAGCGGAGAATGGGAGGTGTCAACACCATGAATACGCATTTTGTATTTTGGATATTCATAATACGTGGAAATAAAAGGTATCATGTTTGCTTGTATCAGGGCCTGCGACTTAGGGAGCTATCCCACGCAAAAATAAAACATACACTTTCTAACTCTAAACTGTTAAGAGTTTTTGTCCATCTCAGTTGGATATCGATATTAGATCGATATTCATATTTTGGTAAATCATAGTTAGCATAGGAGAAAGGCATGCTTGGTATGTACCTGGGATAGTTAGGGCTAGCTTTTAGTTCTGCAATGTTATTATGAAACATAGATACGGTCTTGGCCAGTTGCCCCTCGTTTCGAAAAAGGGCTATAAAGGGACTTTCTGAAATAACTGAGATGAGATCTCCCCACGGAAAGAAGACAAATCTATTGGCAGCAGAGCACGAGGACTTCGTCTCATCTGTTGGTAGCCATTGCCCCCCCTTTCTTCCTCTCTACTCTTTTACTTTGTTTTTCTTTCTCTCTCTCTCTCTCTTTCTCTCCTCTATCACATTACCATGTTGTGGGTACTTAACAAAGGTGAAAAGGTGATTAAAACTGAAATCCCTTGTGTCCTTTTGCACTCGGAGATCTGTAAACAAACCATCACGACCCTCACTTCTATTAGCAGATGGTGACATTAAACTGGCATCACGGACAGGATTTCTGACAGACAGAAGGGGTTGCAAGGTTGTGTGTAGTCTGTAATAGGGGAAGGACGTTTCACTCCAGCCGCACCTAGCCCGACACCCCGCAAAGGGTGAGCGGTGTCTAGAAAGCAAGGGGGACGACTCGAATTTCCCACAAACTGCACACGCCTAGGTGAAAAGCACCCCATACTCAACTGAGGGCTCTGTCTTCAGATTTTTCACCAAAAGATCTCTTAGTGTAAAAGGGGGAACTGTTTTGGTGGGCGTGTGTGAATTTGGACTGCTTGGTGTAGCGAAGAGACAACCGTAAGTAACTTAAGGAGTACCTCCCAGGCAGATTTTGGTCTCTTCACCCACCCAGGGAAGCGAAGGGCGACACGGCGAAGCTGTTTGTGTCGCAATGTGTAATTAGGTTTTACCTCCCTGTAGTGGTTTTGATCCCTTTATAAAATGACTGAAAACCCTAGTGCAAATCATAAAGCTGCATTTTATGCTCTGCTAGCAAAACATAATGCCCGGCCCTCTCCGGGAGGGGAAGAATGGGCTCAAAATAACTGGTTTAATTTGGAGAGTGTGACTGATAGAAGATGTTCATTCCAACATGAGACAAAGTTTAAATTTGGCCAAAATAAAACCATAATCAGCTCCTAAATCTGTTTCAGGAGCATGCCTTACAGCAGCTATAGATCACTGCTTTAAGCGATGTAGTGAAGAGAAAGCAATCACAGATTCCCTTCAAAACCTAGTGGAAATTTTACAGGAACAATCAGATGAAGAAAGGAATGAAAATCATTTGCTGCGGGCTGCTTTGAGGGAGGAATATTTTAAGAATTCAAAGAATGCTGACTCACCAAAAGAGAAAGAGGAAAAGAAAACTCCTCACATTAACCAAATATACCCCCAGGAAGAACTAGTGCTAGTGAAAAATTGTGGGGAAAACTGCTGCCCTCCTATGGGACCTCTAATTAAAACAGAATATAATTATATCAATGATGAAGATTTTGAACCGCATATCACCACTAAACAAATACCATACACTGCTACTGAGTGGGCGAAGTTAAAAAAGGAGTACGGGCGGCTTCCCCACGAAGCTGAGACGGAATATGTCTTCCAAGTGTCTCTCACCGGAGGAGACCAAATTCAATTCACTGAACAGGAGGCCAGTGGATACTGGGGACATGGAGTTCTCTTAACAACAGGAGACAAACGTAACACATGGTCGCTGACTCAGCGCGCAGCTTTCTGGGCCGGGGGACTCAATCCTTTAGAAAGGGGAGACCCTTTCGCTACAGTTGGTACCCCTGATCAACTTCTAGAAAGCGTCCACAAAGCCGCCTGTCTGCAAATGATCCATGAAAGGAAATTAACTCCTGGATATGAATCCCCCACGCAATTACCTGTGAAACCTGAACTGATGACCCCTTTAATTCGAGGCCTTCCAGAATCACTCAAATCTACAGCAGCTGTCCTTCAAAACACCATAGCTGCTGCAGGTCCTGTAGAGAGGTTGGACAGATTCCTTGGAAACCCGAGCGACCAAACTGCATCTACCGATCCTGGGTTTACTCCATATTCAACCCCCTCTCAGCCGCCAGGTTCACAATCAAATTCACCTGCCGGTGATTGCAAAGTTTGGACATGGAGTGAGGTTGAAGAAGATCTGATTAATTACAGTAGGAAATATGGACCGATAAAAATCCCAGAGGAAAAATCAGAAAAAACAAAAGGTGTCAGGCACATTAGGGCTCCTCATAGTGAAAAACCAAAGAATGTAACCAGAGATCCCTAACCGTCAGCATTGGTGCTTATTAGGTATCAAAAAGGGGGTCCCCAGAAATGCGATGGATGGCTTAGCCCTTGATCAGTTGAGTAAGGTAGTGTCTAACTGGCACTGCCAAAAGCCCCTTCTACCGAATCCGTCACTTCAACCCAGTGCACCCCTCCTCCCTCAGAATCTGGGCAGTGAGTCAAAGCCACTTCTCCCTCAAAGTCCGGCCAATGAGCTAGAACAGATTCTTCCTCAAAACCAGGGAAACTAGACCCTCTGTTTCTTGTCAGTGGGCAAAGAAACGGAGCATAGGTCTACCTGAGAATGCTCACTAAAAATAAAACGGGAGATATAACGATCACAGCTATTACAAGTCCTAAACGGGCACCTGTAACTTTTCTGATTGACACTGGGGCACAAATTTCTGCGCTGACAAAGAAAGATGCCCAGAGGTGTGGAATTGTTCCAACAAAGAACCGATATGGTGTTTTAAGTGCCTTGGGCACAACAACAGAATCTATGAATGGGGCCTTAGTCAAGCTCCCTTTGCCTGGAGAGGAAAACCAACTCTCCATCCATGGGGTGATTGGAGATATTCCAACCAATTTATTAGGGCTGAATGCCCTTGCTAGGAGGCAGTGGGAGGACTCAGAGGGTCTTCTGTGGTCTTTTGGCACACCACATTTTAACATCAGACTGCTCCAAGCTGCAGCCTCCCTACCATTCAGCAAAGTAACTAATGTGAAACAATACCTCCTTCCCCTGGGTGCCAAAGAGGGTATCAAGCCAGTGATACAGGAGCTACGACAACAAGGAGTAATACTTAATACCCATTCTCCTTTCAATTCTCCGGTGTGGCCAGTGCAAAATCCTAATGGGAAGTGGAGGCTGACAATAGATTTTCGTAGGCTAAATGCTAACACAGACCCTCTTACAGCAGCAGTCCCAAATCTAGCAGAATTCATAACATTGATTCAAGAAAAGGCTCATTCAATCATGCCACCTGTAGATGTCAAAGACATGTTTTTTACGACACCTTTACAGCCAGAAGATATGGACCGTTTTGCTTTCGCATGGCAAGGACAGCAACGCACTTTCACTAGGCTTCCCCAAGGGTACAAACATTCTCCTACCCTGGCTCATCACGCTTTAGCCCAAGAGTTCGACAAAGTACCCAAAGCGGACAATCTAGCTGTTCATCAACACACTGATGAGACCCTTGTGGGAGGAGATGAAATAGAAGAAGTGAGAGATACCCAACAGAAAATAACCTCCCACTTAGAAAGCCTTGATTTGCAAATTCCCTCAGAAAAAACCCAAACCCCTTCACATGAAGTGAAATTGTTGGGAATTTGGTGGAAAGGAGGTATGACACGTATCCCACCTGATAGCCTAACCTCTTCAGATCAGATTAAAATGCCTGAATCCAAAAAAGATCTCCAACATGCTTTAGGATTATTAGTGCTCCGGAGAAAACACATCCCAGATTTTCCATAATTGCCAGACCTCTTTACAACTTGTTAAGAAAAGGGACAAAATGGGAATGGAGTGCTTCCCAAGAAGAAGCACGGCAATTGTTGGTTTTTGAAGCAACAGCCTCACCAAGCCCTGGGCCCTATTCATCCCACAGATGCTTTTCAGGTCTCCTCAGGGTTGTCAGTACACATATGGCAGCGGGGTCCTGAGGGTCCGACGAAGCCTCTTGGTTTTTACTCCCGTGGCTTTAAAGATGCTGAAAAAAGGTACACTACCTGGGAGAAAGGATTGTTTGTGGTTAGCTTAGCTCTCCTAGAAGCGGAGAAGATTGCACAACAACAACCAATTGTTTTGAGAGGCCCTTTCAAAGTTATTAAGGCTGTCTCTACTGGCACCACCCCCACGTGACGGGGTGGCCCAGAGGACCTCAGTAAGGAAGTGGTATGCTCAGATTGAACATGATTGTAGCGTCTTCTCAAGAACTGAAGGAGCTGTAAAAAATCTGGCAATCCAAGAAACTGAAAACTTGGGTAGCAGCCAGGACAAACCTGCCTCAGTCATTAGAGTAGCCCCTCCTTTTTCCCCCAAACGGTCAGCAAATTCTTGGCTTACGGATGCTTCTGCCAAGCGAGAAGGAAAGGTGTGGAAACATAAGGCTGTAGCCCTCCACACTTCCTCAGGTGAAGGAATTATCACAGAGGGGGAAGGCAGTGCCCAAGTTGGCAAGCTGATAGCTCTTTGGAGTGTTTTCCAACGTGAGGCACAGAATACTTCTCCTGTCTGTATCTACACCGATTATTCCTATGCTGTGTTTAAGGGATGGACTGAGTGGCTTCCTTTTTGGCAGCAAAAGGATTGTGAAGTTAACAGAATCCCAGTATGGCAAAAGGAAAAGTAGCAAGAAATTCTAAGTATTGCAAGTCCAGGGAATTTTGCCGTGGAGTGGGTAGCCTCTCACCAGACAGATGGAAATCCAGCAGGAGAGTGGAACACTAGAGCTGACGAATTAGCAAGACTAAGTCCTGTGAAAAAAGATCAAATTACAGAGGACTGGGAGCACTTCTTAGAATGGTTGCATGTAAAAAGACAACGCACAGGTGCAAAAGATTTGTACAAAGAAGCCCTTGCTCGCGGTTGGTCTGTTACCAGAGAAATGTGTAAAACATGCATGTCAGCCTGTGAACAACGTCGCAGACGGCTAGAAAGACACCCTTTGGAAGATGACCCTCTGCATTTAAGAAAGGGTAAAGGCTTACGGGAAGCGTGGCAGGTAGATTATATCGGCCCCTTTAAAAAGTCAGGAGGTAAACACTTTGGGCTGGTAGGAGTAGAGATGATATCTGGGTTAGTCCAGGCCAATGCTTTTAAAAGAGCTACAGGAGATCATGCTGTTAAAGCATTGCAGGCATGGTTTGGAACTTTCCCAAAACCACAAGAAATTCAATCTGATCATGGGTCTCACTTTACTGCCAAAGTTGTACAGGACTGGGCAAAAGGTGAAGGGGATTAAACGGACTTTTCACACTCCTTACTACCCTGAAGCTAACGGCATTGTAGAAAGGACCAATGGTCTCTTGAAAGGACTTTTGAAACCACAGGAGGGAAATTGGGATGTTCGGCTATGGGAAGCTGTGAAAGGTGTGAATGATAGATGGGGGGTAAACGGGTGTCCCAAAATCACTGTCTTTTTCCCAACAGCTCCAAGCATAATTCTCTCACTGCAGGGACCAAATGATCCTAAGAATCCTGCACACTACCCTGGACAACCTGTTTCGGTAGATCTCCCTACCGTAGGAGAAGTACCACTAGTGCTAAAACGCCCTCTGAATAAATATGCATGGCTAGCCTCTGATGCCCTAGGGAGAGAGCATCGGATACATACACGCTGCATCATTCCATCATTCTAATTTTCTGCCTTTTGGTGGCAGACTCTGTTGTGTTCACTTTTCACAGAAGAACTCCGAGGGACATGAAGAAGAGCACATAAACCATGATAAGACTAGTGATACTTTTCTGCATCCTACCACAACACCAGGGCCAAAAACCAGCTGAGTGGCCATGGTCTGAAGCTACCATTAGGTACACTAGTGCTCTAGGATCCTATCCCAGAGATCGTTGCCCAAACCTAGCCACTGTAGCACTGCACGACTCTGAGGTATACCGTCCAAGTGAATGGGGATGGGACTTGAAGGATTGGACTAGAATCCTAAAAGGAACAAGAGGGGAAAAAATTAAGGTAGGATGCAGAAAAGTAGAAGGATCTCTTTACCAGAAAGCTTCCACCATTGCAATCGCTGGAAATTTTCTAAAACCAGATGGGAAAAGTGATTTGCACCCCAACATTACGGCCAAACTCTGCCCTACAACGGAGTGGGTGTGTGACAAACAAACCCCCTTCATCCTGTGTGGTTGTCAGAAGAATGTCGGTAACTACACCTTAGGCCCCAGTACCAACAATGTGGAAATCACAAAGCTTCGCAGAAACAAACTAACTGACTGCTGGTATAACTTTCCTCTAACCAAACCAACCTATGCAACATGCAGTTGGCAAAATAACCCGGCAGATCAGCCAAGTCTGACAGGTTTAACTTATAAATTCAAAATAAACGCCGCAGCAAAGCCCATACTGAGTGCAGTAATCACATACCACGGTATAAGTACCCCCCTCGTGTTAGATGACAAGAATAAAGTTTTTCCACCCTTTATGGTAACCCGAGGTGACGATGTTACAATACGATGTGGATTAATTGCTGAATTTTTTACCGAACCTGTACACAGTTATAGCATTGGACCTCATGGCCGTGTTTTGTTTGGTGAAATTCAAAATCAAGATTGTTGGCTAAACCTTAATTGCTGTACAATTTCCCCATAAAGTCACGTGTGGTAAAAACAATACAAAATACAAAGTCGATGTTGCAATACCTACCACCCAAACACCAGTCATGCTAAGCCCGAGAATTTTTGAAATTGGACCACGTATAATCACAAAAACAGGCCAACAACAACTATTGCTCAATCCGGCATGGTCCCTTAAACAAGTCAAGTTGCTGATGCAAAACAATGCCTCAGAAATTCAGCCAGCTTGTTCACCTTTTCTGCAGACTTCCTTCAAGGGGCAGACAACCGGGTTGCAAAAGCGGAACCCTTCTAAGAAACGGATGCAAAGAGACATAACCGGCGTTGTGGGAACAGGATTGGGAATCTTAAATAGTATTGATTCAGAAGTGCTAATGAATAAATTGGCTGCCACAACTACAGATTTGACTAAAATACAACAAGCCATCAGCGGTTGTTATCAAACATATTACCAAATTGAGAAAAGGTAAATGTGAATGACCACAAATTGATAATTGGCATGCTCCGTGCTACGCAAAACAACATTTCTTTGGCTCTCAGCTGCGTCCAGGCTCAATTGTGGATGCAGTCCGTTGCTGCCTCAATTGTAAGAGAAGGCAAAGAAGGCACTTTTCCCACTGAAATTCGGAACATAATCTGGGACAGTGCCACTGATTTTGAAAGAGAATTCCAATCCTGGTGGAATTTAGTGAATTTTACCTACAATCCCATCACAAACACAGCCACAGCCTTTGTACTAACCATACGTAATGCTTCAGTGCATTTGATAGTCCCTATCATTGCATTAGGGCTGAACCATGATGCAGCTATTCTCTACCCTTTCCAGCACAGAGAATGGGCCCGTCAAACTGGTAAGAAGTGGCAAACTGTTAATTTGGAAACTTGTATTGTCCGAGAACAACAAGGGTTTATCTGTGAAAGCAGTGCAATTAGACCTCAAGACATTTGTTTGGACACAGAACAAAATAGCTGTCCTTTTGAAATTCATCCTAACAAGATTCCTGAAACACTGCTTGTGTATATAGGCAATGGATGTGCATGCTTAAGAACTGCATGTGATAAGGTATTTCTAGAAAATGTAGTTGTAGATACTAAAACTCATTCAAATTCTTGTGTTTGTAACTTGACTAAAAGCACAGGATGTGATTTCTCTTATTTAGCCCCACTTACTTCTTATTGTATTTTACAGTCCAATTACACAGTGATCCACCAATTATTGCCTACCCCCACTGGGATGAACCTTACTTAGGTAAAGCACTTGTTGCTTCACCAGGATTTCATTGGAATTTTGGAAAAGATCAAGAAAAACAGACAGAAAACCTTGGTAACTGTTCATCACAATGGGAAAGAAACACATTGTTTTCTAGACAGAGGAAAGAAAGATGCTGGACACAGCTGGTGGGATACTCCTTTTGGGTGCTCACCTACTGCTGCAGGTGTCCTGAACAAATTGTGTCATCCCATCCTTGTTCTCTTGATTTTAGTTTTGATTGGGTTTGTTTTATCAGCAATCTTACACATCATGAATTGCAGAATGATGAAACGGTTGACATCTGTAATAGATGTGCACAATTTGGACACTATCCCATCCACTGTGGACACCCCTAAGGTTATTGACACAAGATGAACTACATGAGTATTAAAATAAGATAAGACATGATTAAAAATTACAGGTGTATTTTGATTAAAAATTACTTATTCCTTCTTTTTCCTTTTCTTTCTCTTTTCTTATTTTCTCTACCCTTTTCTGGGATATGCTACCAACATTAACGAGTCCTGAAGACTTCGCAACAACACTACGAAATCGTGCTGATGGAGCTCTCCTGATGACAATCGTGAGTCATGGGGTGGTGTAAGAGACGGTCTGAAGATCCCTCATCTGCCTCACGATCATCGCCGAGGACAGAGGCTAAACACAGGAGTTCCGACCTGCCTAAGGTGGGATGTCTGCCAACTGTTGCCTGCAGGTGTGCCCGCTGGGAACTGGTACGCATTCCTCAGGAAATTTGTGCAGGTCACAGTGGACTGCGCCGTTCTTGCTGCCCAGGCGGGAAGGACTACGCTGAAGCGGAAAGGAATGACCTGTCCTCTACACCTGTCCTGTACCTGTTTCCCAAAGCAACGAGCCTCATAACAACGGCTGTAGATTTGCCCCACCTCTTGGGGAAAAGGGGGAGATGTGGGGATACAGCTAGAAAGCAGAAGCGAGAGCACTGCTAAACTCATGCCAGAGGTAGACGCGCTAACGCTGCTAGGCCGCAAACCATAGCAGGCAGTATAGTTAGCATAGGAGAAAGGCATGCTTGGTATGTACCTGGGATAGTTAGGGCTAGCTTTTAGTTCTGCAATGTTATTACGAAACACAGATATGGTCTTGGCCAGTTGGCCCTCGTTTCGAAAAAGGCCTATAAAGGGACTTTCTGAAATAACTGAGATGAGATCTCCCCACGGAAAGAAGACAAATCTATTGGCAGCAGAGCACGAGGACTTCGTCTCATCCGTTGGTAGCCATTGCCCCCCCTTTCTTCCTCTCTACTCTTTTACTTTGTTTTTCTTTCTCTCTCTCTCTCTTTCTCTCCTCTATCGCATTACCGTGTTGTGGGTACTTAACAAAGGTGCACTGTTTTGATTAAAACTGAAATCCCTTGTGTCCTTTTGCACTCAGAGATCTGTAAACAAACCATCACGACCCTTACTTGTATTAATGGATCGTGACACATGTCCAAAAGAAAAAATCACTGGAACAAAAAGAGCAAACTGATCCAAGGTGAACTGATCCACGGTGAAAAACAGAAGCCTACAAAAATCTGGGGGGGAAAAAAAAGGCAACTCACGTGCCCGATTCACAGATGCAACTCCTGCAAAACTTTTGAAGGCAGTCTCACTCCCTCTGCTGAACAATCAACTGGAGGAAATCCCACTCCAAATCTGTGGGAAACAACAAAAGTGGTGCAACAAGCACTTCATAGAATAAAAACTAAAACTCCACCTGAATAAATTAATGCAATTAACATTGCATTAATTTCACCTGGCTTTTTTTTTTTTTCTTTTTTTTTTTTTTTTTTTTTTTGAGGAAATCTGTTTCTTTTCTCTTTTCTAAGAATGTCAAACATCCCTGCATTGACGATAAAGAAAGCAGTTTGAGGGCAGAGAAAGTGCAAGCAGCAGAATCACATCTAAATGTGATAACCATTTACTCACGTGGACGCTGTCCCTTTGTGTTAGCCCCAAGGAGTTGTACTTCTTTTTAATAATCGGTCTAGTGGGCCAAATTTTCACTTTTTAAGAACCTACCAACACATGGGATGGAGCTGCATGAAAACCAATGAAATGTAAAGTGTCACCATAATTGCTTGCATTGTCAGTTTGTTAACGTTTGTCATTTAAGAATTTATACATATTTGAAATCATACAAATATGTTCTAACCTTCCCAGTTCTGCCTCAGAAGACTTCAAAATTATTACCATTCAGCTAATTTTTTAAATTTACTATTTAGTGAATTAAAGAATCTTGACAAAACACAAGCAAATGCTAGAGAAGAAATGATTAAATCCCCCTTCCAGGGGACCCCAGGCGCTGACGGCTGCCACCGGCGTGCGCCAGGTCGGGACCGGCAGGCAGGGCTGCACCCCGCGTCTGCCACAACACCTGCAGCTTCTGCAGCCTGAAACACAGCTGGCTCAGGGGTTTCAATCAAGAGCCAAAAGATCTTGCTGGTCAATTTGGGGCAGAGAAAGGTCATCACTTCTAGCATGGCATAAGCCATTTCTGTGAAGGACAATCACCTTGTTGCAGTGAAACTCCGGGGTAAAATACTGAAGCGCTTTCAGATTCATATTATCCGACATTTCGGTGACCTTCTTTTATACCTGCATTGCTTCATACTGCTGGTTGTGGGCACAAGTTCTTTGTACACTATCCTGGAAATTAAAAAGATCAGAAACAACACCCACCCCTCCCCCACCACCACCCCTTCCCCAGCCACAACCCTAACAAAACCAACCTCCAGAATGTTCAGGAGTTCAAATGAGAACAAGCATAGATGGGGCATAAAAAGATGGATCCTCCTTAGACATTTGTGCATGCAGTGCCCTGCAATCCACTAAGTTCTACTTCTCGTACACCAAATACCTGTCTTCGGAACTCCTTGTTCTCCATTCAAACCCTTCTGGGAGGGTAATCGAGGAGATACATATTTTTAGCACATCTTGCACTAGGCAATTAAATCCAGTGCGCAGCATTACCTGACGAACTGAGGCGGTGACAAGGTCAATTAAGACCTGTTCATATCTTCATTTGGAGCTCTTCCAACTGCTTGAAAAGTGAAGCCTTGGACATTGAAGGTTCAGACTAAGGAAAATCCAAAACGTGGACAGCATCTCCCTTCTGCTGGAAGCCTTCAAGTTCACCACTGCAGTCTGCAGCCTACACAGATCATCTGAGGATTGTAAAAGTTCTCCAAGGAAGAACAAGAACAAGGCTAATGCATGCACACAAACGCTGATCAAAAGCACTTGATGCTCTTGGACAAAAAGATGTAACCTTCACTTTTGGAAAGACAAGGTGACTATGGTTGTCTCCACAGTACTCGCAGGAAAAAATCCCTGAAGTTTTGTAAAACCTCTTTTCAGGGCTTTGTGAACTTCATTTTTGTTAAGAATTGGGGAACACAGAGAGACCTGTCACTTTTTTTGCAGAATGCCATAGAAACTGCTACACTCACTTCAACAACAGTCCACGTAACCTTCTCTGCAAATACTGACCATATGCAGTTCTGGTTGATACAAACCCCCATTACCTAAGAAAAGGAACAACTCGGCAAGCAGTTTGCAAAGATGAACAACTTAGCACGATTGCGGCTGATGACATGCCCTGACTTTTTTTACCTTCAGCTGTGGGTGCCGTACCTTCCTACCCTCACACATGCCACTCCAAGCTGCTTGCGTGGAGCTCTCGCACCACCTATGCCAGCAACTGTGCCCAGCCGCCACCCTTCTTCAGCACCATCGCACCTACCACAAGGTAGCTGAATCAGAGGGAAAAGGAGGTCGCCAATGGAGGGAAGTTGTTCCCCCTGACAGCTAAGCTCCAACTTTGGTGTCCCTTATGTCCTTCCCAGGATAGGCAGGAAAACGCCTCGGCGGAGCGCAGCGCTGGGCGGGAGCGGCCGGCAGAGCACCGAGCGCGCTCCCCACTCCCTCCCGCCCGCGCCGCTGCGGAGACCCCGGCTTCGCCGGAATCGGCCACGTGCTGCACGGAGGGCAGCGCGGCAAAGGCGGTCGCCCCTCGTTACCCTAGGAAGGCCGGCCTCGGATCCCCGCTCTCTCCGCCGGCACGGGCAGTGCCAGCAGACTGTCGCTGCGGCCGCCGCTGGCCGAAAGCCTCGCCGCGCACCGCCCGGCCGGCCCCGCCGCTCCGCGGGGTCACACGGCACCTGCCGTGGGCGGCAGCCGAGCGACAGCAAGCAGAAGCGCTCACCGCCGCGCCACTCGCCGCCCCGCCCGGGCGCTCCTCTCCTCGCGCTACCACCATGGCGCCGGCCCGCCCCGCCTTCCCCGTCGCCTGCGGCGCAACGCGGGTGCTCCGAGCCACGCAGCACGCGTGCGGCCGGGCCCTGCCGAGCCGCAGGCGGAGCCGGGGCACGGCCCGCGCGGGAGAGCTTCCGGCGAGGCTGGGCGGGCGGCGAGCGCGGCCGAGCGTGAACGCGCCAGGCGGGGTCGGCCGGCGGCGCGATGGGGAGCTAGATGGAGGCGGCAGCACGGCGCGGCATAAAAGAGCTGATCGTCCCGCAGCCGCCCGCTCCGCAGCCCCTCGGCTGCTGTCGAGAAGGGCCCCGGCCCTGGCCGCGCCGGTGGCGAGGTGGCTCCGCAGACCTCAGGCAGCCCTGGCGGGGCAGGGGAGCACTGCGAGCAGCCCCGGCGCCGCGCAGCCGTCTGTAACGCGCGGTGAGAGCCGCCGGGAACTATTTTGCACCTCCCGGGGGGCTGGGGAAGAGCACGGAGACCACGCAGCAGGTCGCTGCCGTTAGGGAAAATTAATCCACCATGCCTGAGGTTGATGTCCGAAAAGGAGACAGAGGAGTCCTGCAACATTCTTCGACTACAGGGAGAGTCCCTGGGGCTTTTCCCATGGGGTCTGTCAAACGGTTGCGGGATGCAGCCCCCTTTTGATGTCAAGTTCCCAGCCACAGCACCCTCTTCCTTTTCCCCCCTGGCTGAGGTATTCGGGAGATACAGACTTCCGGAACTGCCTACTCTATGCCCTCCTCTAATAGGCACCCCCCCTTTGGCATCGAAAAGGAAGAAAAAAACCATTTCTAATGCTATTAAGTCTTTGTTGCCTTGCTCTAGGTTCAGGAATTTAACACGGCCTTGATTAATCAACAGTCTCTGATGATTAGTAACAGTTCTAGAGAACTAATACTTTCTTCTGTTACTTCACTCCCCGTAAGTTCCTAGCCTTGTCTACAGGCCAATTCACACGGTCTGTTTGTAAAGACTCATCCATCTCATTCCTTTTAACCCCTCCTTTTTTTTATTTAATCTGTATTTGTCTTTACAAACCTTAATTACCATTGATTTAATTTTTTCCTTCTTGAGTCTTCTGGGCTTTTGCTATTATTTGCAGTGACATCCTTTTCTGTCCTTTTGTAGTCATTTCTGGATCAGGTAGGCATGGCTGCTAGCAGCATCCCCTTGACCACCTGCTGAAAGAGCTGCACCCAGCATGGTGTCACGCATGGTCAAAAGATTAGAGTTGCTATAGCATAGAAGAGGAGAAATGGTATTCATTTAGCCCATAGCTGGCCAGTTAGCCAGGAAAACATGTCCCATTACCATCTTTTCAACACTTGGACAGGTAGATGAGCTGAGGTTATTTCCTCTGTTATTTGACCACTTTTCCGCTGTCATCTGCTTGCAAACAGCAGCTCGAGTCATTTAATTTCCCACAAACTCCTCCTTCTTCTGCTAACAGATAATCTAATACCATCCAATGTTGAAAATGCCACTTTCCTCATTGAAGTGGGTTGCTCAGCAAGACGGTCAAGAGCTGTGGCTGGCTGGTTGGTAATTATTTCTGAGACAGCTTGTACCCTAATTATCTCATTCAAATGATAAATGGGTTCCCAGGCATCTGGGATTAATTCCTTAGGTTTCCAAGTGGCTGGTCCATCATGTTGCGTAACTTCTTCTGGTGGCCATTCATCTTTTCCCCGTTTTGGGGTGCTCCCTGCAGCCAAGGCTGCATCAGCTGACTGCTTTTCTCTAATTAAATCATCACAGATTTGGATTCCTAAGCGATTTCCCTGAATTTGTAGTAGCAAAAAGAACAACGGTCTAATATACCCCAGGGATATACCATATCCCTGACCAGTTTGGAGGTAACCTGAGCTAAGCATGTTGGCCACAAATCCAATCATGTCCTTTCAAAGCCCGTGTTCCATTAGCAAAGGGGCCTTCCTACCCTTGGTCATCAATTGGTGGGTCAAAATACAGCAGGATTCCCGGGCCTAACGGTCCTCCAACAATAGCTGCCCCACCATAAGGGTCACAGCATTTGCATTTCCAAGCTCCCACACAGGGCTCCCATCTACATTTACATCTGCAAGTTGCTTGCTTGGATTTGGAGCAGAACTCACTAAAAGGTTTTGAGTTCCAAACCGCTGTTGCCATTCCCACTGATAATCACAAACAACATGTCTTCTACTTGTGGAATTTTTGTGGGGACAGCTTAAAAATAGGTGGTCAAAAAAACCCCTTGTCCCTCCCCATTGCTTTACAGGCTTCCAAATGTTTTTGGTAAGAACACCTTACGCAGCTACCATTAGTGAGCTGAACAGCTCTTTGATTGCAATTGTCTTGATATTTGGAACAATTGTAAGGAGGGCAATTGTGGGTCCAAACCCAATTGTTTAAAGCCAGAGGGAAAGTCAATTGACAAACGCCTTTTCCTACATAGACCCGCCCTGTCCTGTTTAGGCAATAAGTGCCTGTTGGAGAAGAATGAAGTGGCCATGGACTTCCTTCTTTGGCCCCAAATCCCATCCCATTGTGGCCCTCACATTGACCCACCATTTAGGTTCAGCTGGGCTAGCCAACCATGGCCACTCTTCAGATCCTCCTGGCCCTCCACAGAGCCAGCAATTGCTAAGGTGAAAAACTTTTGCTACTTCTTCTGCTAAGGCTGCAAATTGATTCTCCCACTCCTGGCCTAAACTTAGCTGACCATATAAAAGTAGAGTTATTAAGGAAAATGTTTTAATAGTGTGATCTAATTAGCTAGTCTAATTTTCCCGTTGTCTTCTGCACCACCTGTGGCAATTGAAGACACAGAAACTACTTAACGTGAAACAATGGCTGCAAGTATTAGCGCCCCAGTGAGTGGAGATTCTAGAGGAGGGATACCCATAGAGACTATTTCAGCAGGTGGTCTGTGGGTAGGCATGCAGGGCTTCCTCTGATGTCGAAGCACTGGCTACTGCTCCGGCCCACTCCTGCAGAGTGTCAGTCACAGCCTCCCAGCCTTCTCCTCCAGCTGAGATGTGCAAATCTCTGAGGCTTCAGAGACCTTGACCCGAGAGTGACGGGTCCACCTGTGTCCAGCTGTCTTCATGGCTGTTTCTGTCATCACACTTGGAATGGGCCACGCCATTTCAGAACCACTGGCGCTTCTTTCTACTCCTTAACTAGGACTCAATCTCCTGGTTGGATGTTACAAGCAGCAAAGTCCAAAGGTGGGGCTTGTGCCAGCTGAGCTTCCTGTTGAAGGGGTTTCACAAGAAGCAGTATCCTGGCCACAGATGGTTTTAAATATACATCACTTACCTCTACTCCCCCACTAGGTTGAGACTTAGCCGGGTAATTCATAACAACGACGGAAAGGGGGAGAACGGAATCTCTCTTCTGGCTCGGGCTCTCATTCTCGCCAAAGCCAATGTCCAAAGCCCTAGCCATGGCATCTTGGTTTCTATTACCAGCTTCAAAAGGTGTTTATTTCTCTATTCATTGTTTTCTACCCGAGCCGAGCTCTGGGGGTGCCAGGGCCTATGGAGGTTCCATTGTGTTCCTAAAGAAGCCAAAACCCCTTGAAGGATCTTTCCTGTCAAATGAGTTCCCCTGTCTGAGTCTATTGCTTCTACAATGCTGTATCTTGGAAAGATTTGTTCCAAAAATGCCTTAATACCTGATCCTGTCGTTGCTGAAGCAGTTGGAAATGCTTCTGGCCACCTTGCTAGCTGACATACCATTACCAGAAGAGATGAAGCCTTCCCACTTGGGGCATCTCAGGAAAATCCACCTGGCATCTTTGGAAGGGACCTGCAGCCCAAGGCCTCCCTCCCCTGGCAAGTTCCTTTGTAACTTGGCTGTTTGCTTTAGCACAGATCAAGCAACCTTCAACAGCTCGTTTTGCCAGTCTAAAAAGACCCCCAGCACCATCCAGCATGAGGAAGGCTTCTGCCAATCCTCAGGAGGTGCAAGGACTCTCTTCACGGAGTTCTTTTAAGATTGGTAGGGCCAAAGCTTCTGGTATCTCTTGTTTGCCATCCCTTGTAAACCAATTATTGCCTTTTTTCTCTGCCACACGGCTTTTAACTGTATCTCAAACTCCTCTGGGAGAAAAGACAGCTTCCCGGCCAGTGATGGAGTCACTGGGAGCAAAGGGGGCATCTTGGAGAGTTCTGGCAGAAGTGTTGCTTTCTGACTTTCTTCATCCACCAAAAAGGAGACAGAGGAGGCCTGTAACATTCTTCAACTACAGGGAGAGGCCATGGGGCTTTTGCCATGGAGTCTCTCAACTGATTGCGGGACGCAGCCCCCTTTTGATGCGAAGTTCCTGGCAACAGCACCCTCGGAGGTACTCGGGAATTACAGACTTCCGGAACTGCCTACTCTAGGCTCCCCTCTAATATGCACCCCCCTCTTGGTATGGAAAAGGAAGAAAACGAAACTATTCCTAATGCTATGAAGTCTTTGCTGCCTTGCTCTAGGTTCAGGAATTTAACACGGCCTTGGCTGAGCAACAGTCTCTGTCGATTAGTAACAGTTTCTAGAACTAAGACTTTCTTCTGTTACGCCCCTACCAGTAAATTCCTAGCCTTGTCTATGGACGGATTCACACGGTCTCTTTGTAAAGACACATCTATGTTACTTCTTTCACTCCCACACCTTCTTGGCAGTAGGACGGCTCCCCCCGGCACAGCACCTGGCACAAAACCCCCCTATGCACATACACACACACCTGCACTTACCCTGCACTCCGCTGCACACACACACACCTCCCGCACACTAACACCCCCCTCCACCTCCCCGCCATGCTACTTGCAGTTGCCCCGCCCCTGCCATCCCGGCCGGCTGGCAGCACTCACTCCTCACATGCTTCCCCATGCCTTGCATTTCCTTGCTGCCCTCTCTGTAGCCTTCCCTCAACCTGCCTTTTCTCCCCTGCCTTGCATTGACTTGCTCACCCATCCCCCACCTGACTTCCTTTCACATTCGTCTAGCTCTGGCCTCACCTTTCCTTTTCCTTCTAGGACCCTCATTGCCTTGCCTCGCCTCGCCAAGCAAGGCCACACAGAGCACTTGGTCCTGGCCGCTTTTGTGTACCAGCAGTCCTCAAATGTACTTCTCACCTGCCTTGCCTATCCTTGCCTTGCCTTGGCAACACAACAGTTTCCTTGCCTTGCCCTGCTAGCTCTCTGGAGCCTTGCATTCCTTTGCACGTCCATGCCCCGCCCTTGACCTGCCTACTGCTTTCCTCCAGGGCCTTGGATTGCCGAGCCCTTCTTGTTTCTGCCTGGCCTACCCATCAGTGGACTTCCCTTCCTACGGCCAGCCTTGCCTCTAACGTCTGGGCCTTCTCTTGCCTACCACTCCATTTGCTTTGCCCTCACTGCTCTGGCCTTGCTTACCTCTCCCTTGACTTGCCCACAATTGCCTGCACTTGCTTTGCAGCGCCTTGCCTGCATGGAAGGCGAGGGCAAGAGTGGTAGGCAGGGCAAAGCAAAGCCAGCAAGTTGTAGGTAGTGCAAGGCAAGGCAGCAGAGGCAAAGGAAGCAGAGCAAGGGTAGCTTAAGAAGAACTAGACAAGGTACTGAAGGCAAGGCAAGGCCAAGAGACTCGGAGTGCCTTTCCTTGCCAAGGCAAGGACATAGTGCCAGTGTTGCTGGAGCAGATGGTAAGGTAGCACGGGGAGGAATAAAAAGTGCTGAGAACAGCGTGTGTGCTGCTAGTTTGAGGGGTGCAGTTGAAGTTGCAGGCAGCAAGATCTTCCTCAGCCCGCACTGTTTTGAGCTCTGTTTTTGCCAGATGGTTTCAAGTTGGTGGGCAGAATCTGCGAGAGGGCAAAGATTGGTTTGGGCCAAAGAGGTTTGTCTGCCTCTTGGAGTGCGGTAGAAAGAAGAGTCCGCTCTTGGAAGGGGAAGATGAGGGAAATCTTTTTGTCCTGAGGTGCTGTTGATTTGAGTGCAGGGACGTTTGCAACTTGCCTCTGCCCTTGGGGTGCTTTCGAGCAGCGCCAGGCGCTTGGCCTTCTTTTGCAAGTCGTCAGCGCCATCGTGTGCTTGTTTCGAGGAGCGCTGACAGTGCCGGGGAAAAAGCCAAGCGCTTCGCTGGCGCCGCCCCAAGTCGTGTGCGAGCAGTTGCTGGAAGAGCTCCGCTGTGCATCCTGCCTCTTGGAGACACAAAAGAATGTGATCCTGCGCGTAGCGGGGAAGCAAGAGGAATCTTTTCTGTGTTGGCTGTGCAGTTACCAAGCAGCAAAAGTCAAGGCAGCTGCAGCACGGCCTCTTTCTTTCAGAACCTTTTCTGTGCCATCATGAACATGCTCAACATGCAACTCGCACCCACTGAACTGCATCAAAGGTCCTGGAGAGACGCACTTTCCTTCAAGCTCTAGCTACCATCCTACCCTCCACCTCTCGCCGATCCCAAAGCCCTTCCGAACATGCAGCAGCTGCACGCAGGAAACAAGTGCTAGAAGAAGGCGTTGGCCTTCAGAGTCCCTCTAAAATCTGTAAACTAGGCGAAACATTGCAGTGACCAGCACTTTCCTTCGCAACTATCTACAGAGCGTCATCACATTCTCTCAGAGTGGCTAAGTCCACCCTTGCAGCACAGCAGCGTTTCCGGCCACAGTTGGGACTGAGAGATGGGCCAGGTGAGAAAGCATTTGTTGACTATCCCTCGTCTCTGGAAGACTTGATACTCGCAGCGCAATCACGTGCACACACCTTCAGTGTGGCCAAGTTCAAGCAGCTAGAGCTCACAGAGACGGGAGAGTCAGGAGAGAAGCCGTTCCAAAAGTACCGTGTACTTAGGGCAGCATTCAAACTGTGCACAGCACTCTACAGCACTGTAGACCGTGGCTTCTCTGACAAGACGTGCCATCCCATTGTTGGCTCTCGCAGCTCGCTTGCTAGCTGCTCTCCTGAAGAAAAGAACTAGGAGGAAAAGCCAATGCTGGGCTGCACCTTCCCCTTGCCTCACGTAAAGCCACTTCAACTCCCCGCTGCACTCTCTACTTCCCCTCTCCTTGGCATCGACCGCTGTGTTTTCTGCATCTCGGAGCCCAAAGGTAAGCGCCAGTGTTCCCAGGGATGCTTGGAAGAGGGAGAAGTAGTAGCACAAGTAGCTGCCGTTGAACTTCCTCCTTCTCAATGCTAACGTGAAGTCGGCAGGCAGGCGAGCGCCAGCCACGCTCCTTTCTCAGTTTGGACGCTGCGGACACGAGCCCGGTGCTCGGCGCCTTCGTTCGGCCTCTTTAGTAGCCATGTCGCGCTTTCATTCTGCCGGAGTCGAAGCGTCGTCTACTTGTGGCACAAAGAGCACGGTGCCGGCAGCCAAATGCTCCAGCCGACTGCTTCTGCCGACACACGCCTGGGCTATGCACTTTCCCTCTCAGCGACATACAGCAGCACATTCGCTCTAAATGTAAAGGGAAAGATTCTCGGCTACGTCTGGCACAGAGAACAGTTTTAGTTCAACGGGCTTACCCAGAGCATGCCCCCGGACGCGTGGAACTTGTATTTGCACCACATTCCAGTCGCAGTCCTCTTTCCTTTACAGGCTGCACAGCGCCGGCAGATGGCCCGTGCGCTCTGCACCTGCCTTCTCACTTCCAAGTAGCACCGCGCACATTAGAGCCTTGCAGGGAGAGAAGACGCGGCTAGGCGTCTCGCCCAGAAGAACGTGGCAGGGCGAAAAGGTGTTCTTCTTTTGTCTTCCTCGTCGCCCAGAGTGTGCTGCTATGTTGAAAGTCTTGGCCAGCGAAAAGCTACACCAGCAAGTGTTTCTCTCCTGATGCATTGCGCTGAGCGAGAGCTGAGGAAAATGCTTGCACAGCACACTGTGGATGCGTGCAGTACACACGCTGAAGAGCGGCACGGCTAAAAGTCATCGCTGGGCTTCAGTTCTGTCCAGAGCACAGAAGGCGAAGAACGAAGCAGCTGGGCACCGGCTGCATGTACATAGTGGAGCGAATTTCACATGTCCAGCCAAGTGCTGCTTCACAAGCAGATTCAGCTGAGAATGCTCTGGCTGCTTCACAAAGGAAGGTGCTGTGTTGCACTCCTGGACACTACCTGGTCAGAAGCAGGTTCTTACACCTTCAATGCTGCAGAGTCCATGCAGCTGGAGCACAGGCAGAAGGACGCGTCCAGCTAGAAGGCGTTCTTCAAGTACCCCCCTCTTCCAAGTAGCCTTGAAACCGAGCACAACACACTGCGGCTCGGCAGCTTCCTTCTCAGATAGACGTGCCGTCTCTCTATTCACTCTCACAGCTCCGTTGCCCGCTTGCAGCAGCTGCTGCCAAAGAAAAAGGCTTCAGAAGGAAAAGCCACTGCTGGACTGCCCTTTCCCCTTGCCTCACGTGAAGCACCTGAAACTGTCCGCTGCACTCTCTATTTCCTTTCTTCGTCGCATCTACCACTGTAATGTCTGCATCTCGAAGCATAAACCCCGGCACAATTCTTTCTTGGGAAAGCTGGAAGAGAAATAGGTAGCAGCACAAGTAGCTGCAAGTTGAACTTTAAGTTTCGAGCTGCTAACGTGAATCCGAAAACAAGCGAGCGGCAGCCACGCTTCCTCTTGCAGCCTGTGCGATGCACACAGCAGCTCCATGCTCTGCCTTCATTCTTACGCCCTTCGTAGCAGGTCGCGCTTTCGTTTTGCTGGAGACGACCCGTCGTCTACTTCTCGCGCAGAGAGCTCGGTGCCGGCAGCCAAATGCTGCAGGCTGCTGCTTCTGCCGAAACACACCTTGGCTATGCAATTTCTCTCTAGCGCTGAAGTAGCCCCACATTCTCTTTGCTTTGTAGCCAGCATCTTTACGGAAAGCTTCTCGGCTACGTCTGGCACAGGGAACAGCTTTATTTTAACCGGCTTAGCCGGAGCTTGCACCGACGCGTGGCAACTTGTATTTGCACCACATTCCAGTCGCAGTCCTCTTTCCTTTACAGGCTGCACAGCGCCGTCAGATCGCGGTGCTCTCTGCACCTGCCTTCTCACTTCCAAGTAGCACCGCGCACATTAGAGCCTTGCAGGGAGAGGAGACGCGGATAGGCGTCTCGCCCAGAAGAACGTGGCAGGGCGAAAAGATATTCTTCCTTTCTCTTTCTTCTTGCCCGAATTGTGCTGCTGTGTTGAAAGTCTTGGCCAGCGAAAAGCTACTCCAGCAAGTGTTTCTCTCCTGACGCATTTCGCTGAGCGAGAGCTACGCGGACAGTGTGGACCCTGTGAAACAGCAAGAAAATGACTGTACGTCGAGCTGAGGAAAATCCGTGCACAGCACACTGTGGCCGCGTGCAGTGTTCGCGCTGAAGAGCGGCAAAACTCAAAGGCATCGCTGGGCTTCAGTTCTGTCCAGAGCACAGAAGGCGAAGAACGAAGCAGCTGAGCACCGGCTGCATGTACTCAGTGGAGCGAATTTCACATGTCCAGCCAAGAGCTGCTTCACAAGCAGATTCAGCTGAGAATGCTCTGGCTGCTTCACAAAGGAAGGTGCTGTGTTGCACTCCTGGACACTACCTGGTCAGAAGCAGGTTGCTACACCTTCAATGCTGCAGAGTCCATGCAGCTGGGGCACCCCCAGAAGGACGCGTCCAGCTAGAAGGCGTTCTTCAAGTACCCCCCTCTTCCAAGTAGCCTTGAAACTGAGCACAACACACTGCGCCTCGGCAGCTTTCTTCTCTCACACTATTCACTCTTGCAGCTCCGTTGCCCACTTGCAGCAGCTGCTGCCAAAGAAAAATTCTCCAGAAGTAAAAGCCACTGCTGGACTGCCCTTTCCCCTTGCCTCACGTCAAGCACCAGAAACTGTCCGCTGCACTCTCTATTTCCATTCTCTGTCGCATCTACCACTGTAATGTCTGCATCTCGAAGAATAAACCCCGGCACAATTCTTTCTTGGGAAAGCTGGAAGAGAAATAGGTAGCAGCACAAGTAGCTGCAAGTTGAACTTTAAGTTTCGAGCTGCTAACGTGAATCCGAAAACAAGCGAGTGGCAGCCACGCTTCCTCTTGCAGCCTGTGCTATGCACACACCAGCTAGGTGCTTCTGCCTTCATTCTTATGCTCTTCGTACCATTTCGTTCTTTTCATTCTGCCGGAGTCGAACCGTCGTCATCTTGTCGCACAGAGGGCACGCCGGCAGAGAAACCCTCCAGAGAAACGCTCCAGGTTGCTGTCTCTTCCGAAACACACCTGGGCTGTGCACTTTCCTTCGCTGCCCTTGGTAGCACCACATTCTCTTTGCTTTGTAGCCTGAATGTAAAGGGAAAGAGTCTCAGCTACGTCTGGCACCGAGAACAGCTCTAGTTCAACGGGCTTACCCGGCGCTTACCCCGACCCGTGGGAACTTGTATTTGCACCACATTCCAGGGGTAGTCTTTCTTTCCTTTACAGCCTGCACAGCGCCGGCAGATGGCAGTGCTTCTCTGCACCTGCCTTCTCACTTCCAAGTAGCACCGCGCACATTCGAGCCTTGCAGGGAGCAAAGACGTGGATAGATGTGTGGCAGAGAAAATCGTGCAAAGACGAAAAGATGGTCTTCTTTTGTCCTCCTCGTCGCCCAGATTGTGCTGCTGTGCTGAAAGCGTGCGTTTTATTTACCCCTTCTCGCAGTAAGACTATGTGCTGCGTTGCAACTGTTGGCCAGCGGAAGGCTAATGCAGCAAGTGCTTCTCTCCTGACACATTTCTCTGAGCGAGAGCTTGTGCGGCCAGTTGGGCTCTGCGAAGCAGAAAGGCTGTACTTGCACGTAGCGCTGAGGAAAATCCGTGCACTGCGCACTGTGGATGCGTGCAGTACACACACTGAAGAGAGCCAAAGCTGAATGCTTCAGTTCTGTCCAGCGCCGGTAAGGGAGAAGAACGCAGCCCCAGGCCACTGGGCTGGTGTGTGCGATGACTAGGAGCTTTGCCGCTCTTCTGCGTGTATACTGCACGCATCCACAGTGCGCAGGGCACGGATTTTCCTCAGCTCTCGCTCAGCAAAATGCATCAGGAGGGAAGCACATGATGGATTAGCCTTGCACTGGCCAACAGTTCCAACGCAGCACCACAGTCTTCTTGCGAGAAGGGGTAATAAAACACATGTATTGTCCCGGAACAGTTCTCTGGGCGAGCCGGAGCCGAGAATCTTTCCCTTAAGATAAAGACCACAACGCAGACAGAATATTGTGCTACCTAGCGCTCGAGAGAAATTGCATAGCCCAGGCGTGTTTGGGCAGAAGCAGCAGCCTGCAGCATTTGGCTGCCGGCACCGCGCTCTCTGCGCGAGAAGTAGACGACGGGTCGTCTCCAGCAAAACGAAAGCGCGACCTGCTACGACGAGCGTAAGAACGAAGGCAGAGCACGGAGCCGCTGTGTGCATCGCACAGGCTGCAAGAGGAAGCGTGCCTGCCACTCGCTTGTTTTCGGATTCAAATTAGCAGTCGGAAACTTGCAGCTACTTGTGCGGCTACCTATTTCTCTTCCAGCTTTGCCCAGGAGAGAACTGTGCCGGGGTTTATGCTTCGAGATGCAGACATTACAGTGGTAGATGCGACGGAGAATGGAAATAGAGAGTGCAGCGGACAGTTTCAGGTGCTTCACGTGAGGCAAGGGGAAAGGGCAGCCCAGCCAGCAGTGGCTTTTCTTTCTGGAGCCTTTTTCTTTGGGAGCAGCTGCTGCAAGTGGGCTACGGAGCTGCGAGAGTGCATAATGTGACGGCACGTCTATCTGAGAAGGAAGCTGCCGAGCCGCAGTGTGTTGTGCTCAGTTTCAAGGCTACTTGGAAGAGGGGGGTACTTGAAGAACGCCTTCTAGCTGGACGCGTCCTTCTGGGGGTGCTCCAGCTGCATGGACTCTGCAGCATTGAAGGTGTAAGAACCTGCTTCTGACCAGGTAGTGTCCAGGAGTGCAACACAGCACCTTCCTTTGTGAAGCAGCCAGAGCATTCTCAGCTGAATCTGCTTGTGAAGCAGCTCTTGGCTGGACATGTGAAATTCGCTCCACTATGTACATGCAGCCGGTGCCCAGCTGCTTCGTTCTTCGCCTTCTGTGCTCTGGACAGAACTGAAGCCCAGCGATGACTTTTAGCCGTGCCGCTCTTCAGTGTGTGTACTGCACGCATCCACAGTGTGCTGTGCAAGCATTTTCCTCAGCTCTCGCTCAGCGCAATGCATCAGGAGAGAAACACTTGCTGGTGTAGCTTTTCGCTGGCCAAGACTTTCAACACAGCAGCACACTCTGGGCGACGAGGAAGACAAAAGAAGAACACCTTTTCGCCCTGCCACGTTCTTCTGGGCGAGACGCCTAGCCGCGTCTTCTGTCCCTGCAAGGCTCTAATGTGCGCGGTGCTACTTGGAAGTGAGAAGGCAGGTGCAGAGCGCACGGGCCATCTGCCGGCGCTGTGCAGCCTGTAAAGGAAAGAGGACTGCCACTGCAATGTGGTGCAAATACAGGTTTCCACGCGTCCGGGGGCATGCTCTGGGTAAGCCCGTTGAACTAAAACTGTTCTCTGTGCCAGACGTAGCCGAGAATCTTTACATTTAGAGCGAATGTGCTGCTGTATGTCGCTGAGAGGCAAAGTGCATAGCCCAGGCGTGTGTCGGCAGAAGCAGTCGGCTGGAGCATTTGGCTGCCGGCACCGTGCTCTTTGTGCCACAAGTAGACGACGCTTCGACTCCGGCAGAATGAAAGCGCGACATGGCTACTAAAGAGGCCGAACGAAGGCGCCGAGCACCGGGCTCGTGTCCGCAGCGTCCAAACTGAGAAAGGAGCGTGGCTGGCGCTCGCCTGCCTGCCGACTTCACGTTAGCATTGAGAAGGAGGAAGTTCAACGGCAGCTACTTGTGCTACTACTTCTCCCAAGCATCCCTGGGAACACTTGGCGCTTACCTTTGGGCTCCGAGATGCAGAAAACACAGCGGTCGATGCCAAGGAGAGGGGAAGTAGAGAGTGCAGCGGGGAGTTGAAGTGGCTTTACGTGAGGCAAGGGGAAGGTGCAGCCCAGCATTGGCTTTTCCTCCTAGTTCTTTTCTTCAGGAGAGCAGCTAGCAAGCGAGCTGCGAGAGCCAACAATGGGATGGCACGTCTTGTCAGAGAAGCCACGGTCTACAGTGCTGTAGAGTGCTGTGCACAGTTTGAATGCTGCCCTAAGTACACGGTACTTTTGGAACGGCTTCTCTCCTGCCTCTCCCGTCTCTGTGAGCTCTAGCTGCTTGAACTTGGCCACACTGAAGGTGTGTGCACGTGATTGCGCTGCGAGTATCAAGTCTTCCAGAGACGAGGGATAGTCAACAAATGCTTTCTCACCTGGCCCATCTCTCAGTCCCAACTGTGGCCGGAAACGCTGCTGTGCTGCAAGGGTGGACTTAGCCACTCTGAGAGAATGTGATGACGCTCTGTAGATAGTTGCGAAGGAAAGTGCTGGTCACTGCAATGTTTCGCCTAGTTTACAGACTTTAGAGGGACTCTGAAGGCCAACGCCTTCTTCTAGCACTTGTTCTCTGCGTGCAGCTGCTGCATGTTCGGAAGGGCTTTGGGATCGGCGAGAGGTGGAGGGTAGGATGGTAGCTAGAGCTTGAAGGAAAGTGCGTCTCTCCAGGACCTTTGATGCAGTTCAGTGGGTGCGAGTTGCATGTTGAGCATGTTCATGATGGCACAGAAAAGGTTCTGAAAGAAAGAGGCCGTGCTGGAGCTGCCTTGACTTTTGCCGCTTAGTAACTGCACAGCCAACACAGAAAAGATTCCTCTTGCTTCCCCGCTACGCGCAGGATCACATTCTTTTGTGTCTCCAAGAGGCAGGATGCACAGCGGAGCTCTTCCAGCAACTGCTCGCACACGACTTGGGGCGGCGCCAGCGAAGCGCTTGGCTTTTTCCCCGGCACTGTCAGCGCTCCTCGAAACAAGCACACGATGGCGCTGACGACTTGCAAAAGAAGGCCAAGCGCCTGGCGCTGCTCGAAAGCACCCCAAGGGCAGAGGCAAGTTGCAAACGTCCCTGCAGTCAAATCAACAGCACCTCAGGACAAAAAGATTTCCCTCATCTTCCCCTTCCAAGAGCGGACTCTTCTTTCTACCGCACTCCAAGAGGCAGACAAACCTCTTTGGCCCAAAGCAATCTTTGCCCTCTCGCAGATTCTGCCCACCAACTTGAAACCATCTGGCAAAAACAGAGCTCAAAAGAGTGCGGGCTGAGGAAGATCTTGCTGCCTGCAACTTCAACTGCACCCCTCAAACTAGCAGCACACACGCTGTTCTCAGCACTTTCCTTCTCAGCTCTAGGTACCATCCTAAGCCTTCCCTCTCCCAGAGTCAGCATCCAAAGACAACGTCACCACGGACTGCTCACACACTAAAGGCACCAGGACAAAAGGCTCACAAGCTTGGCCTTTGCATTCCCACGGACAGCTCAACAGCTCTAAGCCAGAGAGAGCTCTGCCTCTTGGGAAAAGCCTTTAAAATCCCTAAGAGCACCTGATGTACACATCCAAACCTGCTTTCCTTGCCAAAGAGAGCAACTACAAGCCCATCTCCAAAGAAACGGCATCCCCTCCTCCAAAATACAACACATCCATCCACTGATCCACCTCCAGTATAGAATAGATCCAACAATTGCCCCTACACGCCCAGGGGCCAGAAGAGAAATGTCTTGCTGGACTATTCCTCCCCATGCTACCTTAACATCTGCTCCAGCAACACTGGCACTATGTCCTTGCCTTGGCAAGGAAAGGCATTCCGAGTCTCTTGGCCTTGCCTTGCCTTCAGTACCTTGTCTAGTTCTTCTTAAGCTACCCTTGCTCTGCTTCCTTTGCCTCTGCTGCCTTGCCTTGCACTACCTACAACTTGCTGGCTTTGCTTTGCCCTGCCTACCACTCTTGCCCTCGCCTTCCATGCAGGCAAGGCGCTGCAAAGCAAGTGCAGGCAATTGTGGGCAAGTCAAGGGAGAGGTAAGCAAGGCCAGAGCAGTGAGGGCAAAGCAAATGGAGTGGTAGGCAAGAGAAGGCCCAGACGTTAGAGGCAAGGCTGGCCGTAGGAAGGGAAGTCCACTGATGGGTAGGCCAGGCAGAAACAAGAAGGGCTCGGCAATCCAAGGCCCTGGAGGAAAGCAGTAGGCAGGTCAAGGGCGGGGCATGGACGTGCAAAGGAATGCAAGGCTCCAGAGAGCTAGCAGGGCAAGGCAAGGAAACTGTTGTGTTGCCAAGGCAAGGCAAGGATAGGCAAGGCAGGTGAGAAGTACATTCGAGGACTGCTGGTACACAAAAGCGGCCAGGACCAAGTGCTCTGTGTGGCCTTGCTTGGCGAGGCGAGGCAAGGCAATGAGGGTCCTAGAAGGAAAAGGAAAGGTGAGGCCAGAGCTAGACGAATGTGAAAGGAAGTCAGGTGGGGGATGGGTGAGCAAGTCAATGCAAGGCAGGGGAGAAAAGGCAGGTTGAGGGAAGGCTACAGAGAGGGCAGCAAGGAAATGCAAGGCATGGGGAAGCATGTGAGGAGTGAGTGCTGCCAGCCGGCCGGGATGGCAGGGGCGGGGCCACTGCAAGTAGCATGGCGGGGAGGTGGAGGGGGGTGTTAGTGTGCGGGAGGTGGGGGTGTGTGTGCAGCGGAGTGCAGGGTAAGTGCAGGTGTGTGTGTATGTGCATAGGGGGGTTTTGTGCCAGGTGCTGTGCCGGGGGGAGCCGTCCTACTGCCAAGAAGGTGTGGGAGTGAAAGAAGTAACATAGATGTGTCTTTACAAAGAGACCGTGTGAATCTGTCCTTAGACAAGGCTAGGAATTTACTGGTAGGGGAGTAACAGAAGAAAGTCTTAGTTCTAGAAACTGTTACTAATCGACAGAGACTGTTGCTCAGCCAAGGCCGTGTTAAATTCCTGAACCTAGAGCAAGGCAGCAAAGACTTCATAGCATTAGGAATAGTTTCGTTTTCTTCCTTTTCCATACCAAGAGGGGGGTGCATATTAGAGGGGAGCATAGAGTAGGCAGTTCCGGAAGTCTGTAATTCCCCAGTACCTCCGAGGGTGCTGTTGCCAGGAACTTCGCATCAAAAGGGGGCTGCATCCCGCAATCAGTTGAGAGACTCCATGGCAAAAGCCCCATGGCCTCTCCCTGTAGTTGAAGAATGTTACAGGCCTCCTCTGTCTCCTTTTTGGTGGATGAAGAAAGTCAGAAAGCAACACTTCTGCCAGAACTCTCCAAGATGCCCCCTTTGCTCCCAGTGACTCCATCACTGGCCGGGAAGCTGTCTTTTCTCCCAGAGGAGTTTGAGATACAGTTAAAAGCCGTGTGGCAGAGAAAAAAGGCAATAATTGGTTTACAAGGGATGGCAAACAAGAGATACCAGAAGCTTTGGCCCTACCAATCTTAAAAGCACTCCGTGAAGAGAGTCCTTGCACCTCCTGAGGATTGGCAGAAGCCTTCCTCATGCTGGATGTTGCTGGGGGTCTTTTTAGACTGGCAGAACGAGCTGTTGAAGGTTGCTTGATCTGTGCTAAAGCAAACAGCCAAGTTACAAAGTAACTTGCCAGGGGAGGGAGGCCTTGGGCTGCAGGTCCCTTCCAAAGATGCCAGGTGGATTTTCCTGAGATGCCCCAAGTGGGAAGGCTTCATCTCTTCTGGTAATGGTATGTCAGCTAGCAAGGTGGCCAGAAGCATTTCCAACTGCTTCAGCAACGACAGGATCAGGTATTAAGGCATTTTTGGAACAAATCATTCCAAGATACAGCATTGTAGAAGCAATAGACTCAGACAGGGGAACTCATTTGACAGGAAAGATCCTTCAAGGGGTTTTGGCTTCTTTAGGAACACAATGGAACCTCCATAGGCCCTGGCACCCCCAGAGCTCGGCTCGGGTAGAAAACAATGAATAGAGAAATAAACACCTTTTGAAGCTGGTAATAGAAACCAAGATGCCATGGCTAGGGCTTTGGACATTGGCTTTGGCGAGAATGAGAGCCCGAGCCAGAAGAGAGATTCCGTTCTCCCCCTTTCCGTCGTTGTTATGAATTACCCGGCTAAGTCTCAACCTAGTGGGGGAGTAGAGGTAAGTGATGTATATTTAAAACCATCTGTGGCCAGGATACTGCTTCTTGTGAAACCCCTTCAACAGGAAGCTCAGCTGGCACAAGCCCCACCTTTGGACTCTGCTGCTTGTAACATCCAACCAGGAGATTGAGTCCTAGTTAAGGAGTAGAAAGAAGCGCCAGTGGTTCTGAAATGGCGTGGCCCATTCCAAGTGTCACTGACGACAGAAACAGCCATGAAGACAGCTGGACACAGGTGGACCCGTCACTCTTGGGTCAAGGTCTCTGAAGCCTCAGAGATTTGCACATCTCAGCTGGAGGAGAAGGCCGGGAGGCTGTGACTGACACTCTGCAGGAGTGGGCCGGAGCAGTAGCCAGTGCTTCGACATCAGAGGAAGCCCTGTGTGCCTACCCACAGACCACCTGCTGAAATAGTCTCTATGGGTATCCCTCCTCTAGAATCTCCACTCACTGGGGCGCTAATACTTGCAGCCATTGTTTCACGTTAAGTAGTTTCTGTGTCTTCAATTGCCACAGGTGGTGCAGAAGACAACGGGAAAATTAGACTAGCTAATTAGATCACACTATTAAAACATTTTCCTTAATAACTCTACTTTTATATGGTCAGCTAAGTTTAGGCCAGGAGTGGGAGAATCAATTTGCAGCCTTAGCAGAAGAAGTAGCAAAAGTTTTTCACCTTAGCAATTGCTGGCTCTGTGGAGGGCCAGGAGGATCTGAAGAGTGCCTATGGTTGGCTAGCCCAGCTGAACCTAAGTGGTGGCTCAACACCTGACATGAGGTCCATACTAGGACAGGATTTTGGGGCCAAAGAAGGAAGTCCATGGCTATAGGAGAAGGTTTCACGAAGGATGTCTGCACTTCAGGTGGCTCTCTTGAAAGCTGTTTATTGCATAGGCGAAGTTCCAGCATTTCAGGGAGTGGCTATCCAGAGCCAGCCCTACAGCTGCCAGCTCCAGCTGTAGGCATACCTGAAGCCGCTTGCTGTTCAAGTTACAGAGCATTCTATACTTTTCTTTGCAGAGTATCTTAGCACGTAACAACCAATAAGCACCATACACAATACCTTGACATTGGCCTATAGCCTATCATAGCTACTACCATCACCATATTATAGTCATTATTATCCAATCACAAGAGTAAGTTACAATTTAAGCTTCCAGTGGAAAATTCTTAGACCTTTCTTCTTCTTGCTACATCAACATTTCTTGTTTGCCTGCCATATCTTTCTTTTTGGGAAAGACACCTTTTCTATTCACTTATGCTCTTCTTGAGACTTACTTACTTGGTGAAAAACATGTCTTTGTTTGTAATCACATACCTTTGTCCTGCTCCTAAAAATCTCCTTCCAACTCATCTCCAACCTTTGCCTTCTCAGTTACTCAGCGATCACTGTTTCAGCAAAACATCTTTTCTTCTATATCAAAACTTGCTTTCATTTCTACCTCATCCCCAGCTTCTACATTCTCAGACCTTGCTGCCAAGCCTACATACCTGTGAAACTTTCTTACCAAACTTTCATCCTCCCCAACACATGGCCACTTCATTCTTCTCCAACAGGCACTTATTGCCTAAACAGGACAGGGCGGGTCTATGTAGGAAAAGGCGTTTGTCAATTGACTTTCCCTCTGGCTTTAAACAATTGGGTTTGGACCCACAATTGCCCTCCTTACCATTGTTCCAAATATCAAGACAATTGCAATCAAAGAGCTGTTCAGCTCACTAATGGTAGCTGCGTAAGGTGTTCTTACCACACTTACCAAAAACATTTGGAAGCCTGTAAAGCAATGCGGAGGGACAAGGGGATTTTTTGACCACCTATTTTTAAGCTGTCCCCACAAAAATCCCACAAGTAGAAGACATGTTGTTTGTGATTATCAGTAGGAATGGCAACAGCGGATTGGAACTCAAAGCCTTTTAGTGAGTTCTGCTCCAAATCCAAGCAAGCAACTTGCAGATGTAAATGTAGATGGGAGCCCTGTGTGGGAGCTTGGAAATGCAAATGCTGTGACCCTTAGGGTGGGGCAGCTATTGTTGGAGGACCGTTAGGCCCGGGAATCCTGCTGTATTTTGACCCACCAATTGATGACCAAGGGTAGGAAGGCCCCTTTGCTAATGGAACACGGGCTTTGAAAGGACATGATTGGATTTGTGGCCAACATGCTTAGCTCAGGTTACCTCCAAACTGGTCAGGGATATGGTGTATATCTTAGACCATTGTTCTTTTTGCTACTACAAATTCAGGGAAATCGCTTAGGAATCCAAATCTGTGATGATTTAATTCGAGAAAAGCAGTCAGCTGATGCAGCCTTGGCTGCAGGGAGCACCCCAAAACGGGGAAAAGATGAATGGCCACCAGAAGAAGTTACGCAACATGATGGACCAGCCACTTGGAAACCTAAGGAATTAATCCCACATGCCTGGGAACCCATTTATCATTTGAATGAGATAATTAGGGTACAAGCTGTCTCAGAAATAATTACCAATCAGCCAGCCACAGCTCTTGACCGTCTTGCTGAGCAACCCACTTCAATGAGGAAAGCGGTATTTCAACATTGGATGGTATTAGATTATCTGTTAGCAGAAGAAGGAGGAGTTTGTGGGAAATTAAATGACTCAAGCTGCTGTTTGCAAGCAGATGACAGTGGAAAATGGTCAAACAAATAACAGAGGAAATAACCTCAGCTCATGGACCTGTCCAAGTGTTGAAAGGATGGTAATGGGACATGTTTTCCTGGCTAACTGGCCAGCTATGGGCTAAATTGTTACAGCAGGGATTACAGTAACACGCCTATATCAAGCCAGGAATCCCGTGGAAAAGAAGTAGATATGGACAGATTGGTGGTAGATGGTTCAGAGGTCTTTATTTCTCCAGCCACATGGCCGGGGCTCTGCTCAGGAACTCCCCCAGTCACGGGACCCGAGGGTCCTTGGCCACACCGGGGAATACAAACCAACCAAGGGGGAATGAAGCTGACCAGGGGCAGGGAAAGCCCGTGTCTCCCCCCCAGGGCCCATCGCCCAGGGCTCCATGGCAGGGGGGGAGACCCCAACACTAAATGAATGCCATTTCTCCTCTTATATGCTATAGCAACTCTAATCTTTTGACCATACGTGACACCATGCTGGGTGCAGCTCTTTCAGCAGGTAGCAGCCATGCCTACCTGATCCAGAAATGACTACAAAAGGACAGAAGAGGATGTCACTGCAAATAATAGCAAAAGCCCAGAAGACTCAAGAAGAAAAAATTAAATCAATGGTAATTAAGGTTTGTAAAGACAAATACAGATCAAATAAAAAAAGGAGGGATTAAAAGGAATGAGATGGATGAGTCTTTACAAACAGACCGTGTGAATTGGCCTGTAGACAAGGCTAGGAACTTATGGGGAGTGAAGTAACAGAAGAAACGATTAGTTCTCTAGAACTGTTACTAATCATCAGAGACTGTTGATTAATCAGGGCCGTGTTAAATTCCTGAACCTAGAGCAAGGCAACAAAGACTTAATAGAATTAGGAATGGTTTCTTTTTCTTTCTTTTCGATGCCAAAAGGGGGGTGCATATTAGAGGAGGGCATAGAGTAGGCAGTTCCGGAAGTCTGTATCCCCCTAATACCTCAGCCAGTGGAGAAAAGGAAGAGGGCGTTGTGGCCGGGAACTTGGCATAAAAAAGGGGCTGCATCCCGCAACCGTTTGACAGACCCCATGGGAAAAGCCCCAGGGACTCTCCCTGTAGTCGAAGAATGTTGCAGGACTCCTCTGTCTCCTTTTCGGACATCAACCTCAGGCATGGTGGATTAATTTTCCCTAACGGCAGCGACCTGCTGCGTGGTCTCCGTGCTCCTCCCCAGCCCCCCGGGAGCTGTCAAATAGTTGCCGGCGGCTCCCACCGCGCGTTACAGACGGCTGCGCGGCGCCGGGGCTGCTCACAGTGCTCCCCTGCCCCGCCAGGGCTGCCTGAGGTCTGCGGAGCCACCTCGCCACCGGCGCGGCCAGGGCCGGGGCCCTTCTCGACAGCAGCCGAGGGGCTGCGGAGCGGGCGGCTGCGGGACGATCAGCTCTTTTATGCCGCGCGGTGCTGCCGCCTCCATCTAGCTCCCCATCGCGCCGCCGGCCGACCCCGCCTGGCGCGTTCACGCTCGGCCGCGCTCGCCGCCCGCCCAGCCTCGCCGGAAGCTCTCCCGCGCGGGCCGTGCCCCGGCTCCGCCTGCGGCTCGGCAGGGCCCGGCCGCACGCGTGCTGCGTGGCTCGGAGCACCCGCGTTGCGCCGCAGGCGACGGGGAAGGCGGGGCGGGCCGGCGCCATGGTGGTAGCGCGAGGAGAGGAGCGCCCGGGCGGGGCGGCGAGTGGCGCGGCGGTGAGCGCTTCTGCTTGCTGTCGCTCGGCTGCCGCCCACGGCAGGTGCCGTGTGACCCCGCGGAGCGGCGGGGCCGGCCGGGCGGTGCGCGGCGAGGCTTTCGGCCAGCGGCGGCCGCAGCGACAGTCTGCCGGCACTGCCCGTGCCGGCGGAGAGAGCGGGGATCCGAGGCCGGCCTTCCTAGGGTAACGAGGGGCGACCGCCTTTGCCGCGCTGCCTTCCGTGCAGCACGTGGCCGATTCCGGCGAAGCCGGGGTCTCCGCAGCGGCGCGGGCGGGAGGGAGTGGGGAGCGCGCTCGGTGCTCTGCCGGCCGCTCCCGCCCAGCGCTGCGCTCCGCCGAGGCGTTTTCCTGCCTATCCTGGGAAGGACATAAGGGACCCCGGAGTCGGAGCTTAGCTGTCAGGGGGAACAACTTCCCTCCATTGGCGACCTCCTTTTCCCTCTGATTCAGCTACCTTGTGGTAGGTGCGATGGTGCTGAAGAAGGGTGGCGGCTGGGCACAGTTGCTGGCATAGGTGGTGCGAGAGCTCCACGCAAGCAGCTTGGAGTGGCATGTGCGAGGGTAGGAAGGTACGGCACCCACAGCTGAAGGTAAAAAAAGTCAGGGCATGTCATCAGCCGCAATCGTGCTAAGTTGTTCATCTTTGCAAACTGCTTGCCGAGTTGTTCCTTTTCTTAGGTAATGGGGGTTTGTATCAACCAGAACTGCATATGGTCAGTATTTGCAGAGAAGGTTACGTGGACTGTTGTTGAAGTGAGTGTAGCAGTTTCTATGGCATTTTGCAAAAAAGTGACAGGTCTCTCTGCGTTCCCCCATTCTTAACAAAAATGAAGTTAACAAAGCCCTGAAAAGAGGTTTTACAAAACTTCAGGGATTTTTTCCTACGAGTACTGTGGAGACAGCCATAGTCACCTTGTCTTTCCAAAAGTGAAGGTTACATCTTTTTGTCCAAGAGCATCAAGTGCTTTTGATCAGCGTTTGTGTGCATGCATTAGCCTTGTTCTTGTTCTTCCTTGGAGAACTTTTACAATCCTCAGATGATCTGTGTAGGCTGCAGACTGCAGTGGTGAACTTGAAGGCTTCCAGCAGAAGGGAGATGCTGTCCACGTTTTGGATTTTCCTTAGTCTGAACTGATGATCTGTCATTTGCATGTTTGTTTAGCTGTGCTTAGAATAATGAGCAGAAACATTGATAAGTTGGTGTCTAGAATAAAGACAATTACCAATTTCCTCCCTTTGTGGGAGCCCATCCAAAAGTCACGCAAGAAGAAACTTCGAGGTCACTAAAGTAATTAGAATTGTTAAAACTCAGAAAGGCATAAAGGTCAGAGTGAGGAAGATGAGTTACTTCATCTTCCTTAGGACCACTGACCCAATTCAAGACCACCGACTCCATTCAGATCACACGCTACGCATGCTTAATGACATGTAAGCTCATTTCCATACAAAGCGGAGAATGGGAGGTGTCAACACCATGAATACGCATTTTGTATTTTGGATATTCATAATACGTGGAAATAAAAGGTATCATGTTTGCTTGTATCAGGGCCTGCGACTTAGGGAGCTATCCCACGCAAAAATAAAACATACACTTTCTAACTCTAAACTGTTAAGAGTTTTTGTCCATCTCAGTTGGATATCGATATTAGATCGATATTCATATTTTGGTAAATCATAGTTAGCATAGGAGAAAGGCATGCTTGGTATGTACCTGGGATAGTTAGGGCTAGCTTTTAGTTCTGCAATGTTATTATGAAACATAGATACGGTCTTGGCCAGTTGCCCCTCGTTTCGAAAAAGGGCTATAAAGGGACTTTCTGAAATAACTGAGATGAGATCTCCCCACGGAAAGAAGACAAATCTATTGGCAGCAGAGCACGAGGACTTCGTCTCATCTGTTGGTAGCCATTGCCCCCCCTTTCTTCCTCTCTACTCTTTTACTTTGTTTTTCTTTCTCTCTCTCTCTCTCTTTCTCTCCTCTATCACATTACCATGTTGTGGGTACTTAACAAAGGTGAAAAGGTGATTAAAACTGAAATCCCTTGTGTCCTTTTGCACTCGGAGATCTGTAAACAAACCATCACGACCCTCACTTCTATTAGCAGATCGTGACATTAAACTGGCATCACGGACAGGATTTCTGACAGACAGAAGGGGTTGCAAGGTTGTGTGTAGTCTGTAATAGGGGAAGGACGTTTCACTCCAGCCGCACCTAGCCCGACACCCCGCAAAGGGTGAGCGGTGTCTAGAAAGCAAGGGGGACGACTCGAATTTCCCACAAACTGCACACGCCTAGGTGAAAAGCACCCCATACTCAACTGAGGGCTCTGTCTTCAGATTTTTCACCAAAAGATCTCTTAGTGTAAAAGGGGGAACTGTTTTGGTGGGCGTGTGTGAATTTGGACTGCTTGGTGTAGCGAAGAGACAACCGTAAGTAACTTAAGGAGTACCTCCCAGGCAGATTTTGGTCTCTTCACCCACCCAGGGAAGCGAAGGGCGACACGGCGAAGCTGTTTGTGTCGCAATGTGTAATTAGGTTTTACCTCCCTGTAGTGGTTTTGATCCCTTTATAAAATGACTGAAAACCCTAGTGCAAATCATAAAGCTGCATTTTATGCTCTGCTAGCAAAACATAATGCCCGGCCCTCTCCGGGAGGGGAAGAATGGGCTCAAAATAACTGGTTTAATTTGGAGAGTGTGACTGATAGAAGATGTTCATTCCAACATGAGACAAAGTTTAAATTTGGCCAAAATAAAACCATAATCAGCTCCTAAATCTGTTTCAGGAGCATGCCTTACAGCAGCTATAGATCACTGCTTTAAGCGATGTAGTGAAGAGAAAGCAATCACAGATTCCCTTCAAAACCTAGTGGAAATTTTACAGGAACAATCAGATGAAGAAAGGAATGAAAATCATTTGCTGCGGGCTGCTTTGAGGGAGGAATATTTTAAGAATTCAAAGAATGCTGACTCACCAAAAGAGAAAGAGGAAAAGAAAACTCCTCACATTAACCAAATATACCCCCAGGAAGAACTAGTGCTAGTGAAAAATTGTGGGGAAAACTGCTGCCCTCCTATGGGACCTCTAATTAAAACAGAATATAATTATATCAATGATGAAGATTTTGAACCGCATATCACCACTAAACAAATACCATACACTGCTACTGAGTGGGCGAAGTTAAAAAAGGAGTACGGGCGGCTTCCCCACGAAGCTGAGACGGAATATGTCTTCCAAGTGTCTCTCACCGGAGGAGACCAAATTCAATTCACTGAACAGGAGGCCAGTGGATACTGGGGACATGGAGTTCTCTTAACAACAGGAGACAAACGTAACACATGGTCGCTGACTCAGCGCGCAGCTTTCTGGGCCGGGGGACTCAATCCTTTAGAAAGGGGAGACCCTTTCGCTACAGTTGGTACCCCTGATCAACTTCTAGAAAGCGTCCACAAAGCCGCCTGTCTGCAAATGATCCATGAAAGGAAATTAACTCCTGGATATGAATCCCCCACGCAATTACCTGTGAAACCTGAACTGATGACCCCTTTAATTCGAGGCCTTCCAGAATCACTCAAATCTACAGCAGCTGTCCTTCAAAACACCATAGCTGCTGCAGGTCCTGTAGAGAGGTTGGACAGATTCCTTGGAAACCCGAGCGACCAAACTGCATCTACCGATCCTGGGTTTACTCCATATTCAACCCCCTCTCAGCCGCCAGGTTCACAATCAAATTCACCTGCCGGTGATTGCAAAGTTTGGACATGGAGTGAGGTTGAAGAAGATCTGATTAATTACAGTAGGAAATATGGACCGATAAAAATCCCAGAGGAAAAATCAGAAAAAACAAAAGGTGTCAGGCACATTAGGGCTCCTCATAGTGAAAAACCAAAGAATGTAACCAGAGATCCCTAACCGTCAGCATTGGTGCTTATTAGGTATCAAAAAGGGGGTCCCCAGAAATGCGATGGATGGCTTAGCCCTTGATCAGTTGAGTAAGGTAGTGTCTAACTGGCACTGCCAAAAGCCCCTTCTACCGAATCCGTCACTTCAACCCAGTGCACCCCTCCTCCCTCAGAATCTGGGCAGTGAGTCAAAGCCACTTCTCCCTCAAAGTCCGGCCAATGAGCTAGAACAGATTCTTCCTCAAAACCAGGGAAACTAGACCCTCTGTTTCTTGTCAGTGGGCAAAGAAACGGAGCATAGGTCTACCTGAGAATGCTCACTAAAAATAAAACGGGAGATATAACGATCACAGCTATTACAAGTCCTAAACGGGCACCTGTAACTTTTCTGATTGACACTGGGGCACAAATTTCTGCGCTGACAAAGAAAGATGCCCAGAGGTGTGGAATTGTTCCAACAAAGAACCGATATGGTGTTTTAAGTGCCTTGGGCACAACAACAGAATCTATGAATGGGGCCTTAGTCAAGCTCCCTTTGCCTGGAGAGGAAAACCAACTCTCCATCCATGGGGTGATTGGAGATATTCCAACCAATTTATTAGGGCTGAATGCCCTTGCTAGGAGGCAGTGGGAGGACTCAGAGGGTCTTCTGTGGTCTTTTGGCACACCACATTTTAACATCAGACTGCTCCAAGCTGCAGCCTCCCTACCATTCAGCAAAGTAACTAATGTGAAACAATACCTCCTTCCCCTGGGTGCCAAAGAGGGTATCAAGCCAGTGATACAGGAGCTACGACAACAAGGAGTAATACTTAATACCCATTCTCCTTTCAATTCTCCGGTGTGGCCAGTGCAAAATCCTAATGGGAAGTGGAGGCTGACAATAGATTTTCGTAGGCTAAATGCTAACACAGACCCTCTTACAGCAGCAGTCCCAAATCTAGCAGAATTCATAACATTGATTCAAGAAAAGGCTCATTCAATCATGCCACCTGTAGATGTCAAAGACATGTTTTTTACGACACCTTTACAGCCAGAAGATATGGACCGTTTTGCTTTCGCATGGCAAGGACAGCAACGCACTTTCACTAGGCTTCCCCAAGGGTACAAACATTCTCCTACCCTGGCTCATCACGCTTTAGCCCAAGAGTTCGACAAAGTACCCAAAGCGGACAATCTAGCTGTTCATCAACACACTGATGAGACCCTTGTGGGAGGAGATGAAATAGAAGAAGTGAGAGATACCCAACAGAAAATAACCTCCCACTTAGAAAGCCTTGATTTGCAAATTCCCTCAGAAAAAACCCAAACCCCTTCACATGAAGTGAAATTGTTGGGAATTTGGTGGAAAGGAGGTATGACACGTATCCCACCTGATAGCCTAACCTCTTCAGATCAGATTAAAATGCCTGAATCCAAAAAAGATCTCCAACATGCTTTAGGATTATTAGTGCTCCGGAGAAAACACATCCCAGATTTTCCATAATTGCCAGACCTCTTTACAACTTGTTAAGAAAAGGGACAAAATGGGAATGGAGTGCTTCCCAAGAAGAAGCACGGCAATTGTTGGTTTTTGAAGCAACAGCCTCACCAAGCCCTGGGCCCTATTCATCCCACAGATGCTTTTCAGGTCTCCTCAGGGTTGTCAGTACACATATGGCAGCGGGGTCCTGAGGGTCCGACGAAGCCTCTTGGTTTTTACTCCCGTGGCTTTAAAGATGCTGAAAAAAGGTACACTACCTGGGAGAAAGGATTGTTTGTGGTTAGCTTAGCTCTCCTAGAAGCGGAGAAGATTGCACAACAACAACCAATTGTTTTGAGAGGCCCTTTCAAAGTTATTAAGGCTGTCTCTACTGGCACCACCCCCACGTGACGGGGTGGCCCAGAGGACCTCAGTAAGGAAGTGGTATGCTCAGATTGAACATGATTGTAGCGTCTTCTCAAGAACTGAAGGAGCTGTAAAAAATCTGGCAATCCAAGAAACTGAAAACTTGGGTAGCAGCCAGGACAAACCTGCCTCAGTCATTAGAGTAGCCCCTCCTTTTTCCCCCAAACGGTCAGCAAATTCTTGGCTTACGGATGCTTCTGCCAAGCGAGAAGGAAAGGTGTGGAAACATAAGGCTGTAGCCCTCCACACTTCCTCAGGTGAAGGAATTATCACAGAGGGGGAAGGCAGTGCCCAAGTTGGCAAGCTGATAGCTCTTTGGAGTGTTTTCCAACGTGAGGCACAGAATACTTCTCCTGTCTGTATCTACACCGATTATTCCTATGCTGTGTTTAAGGGATGGACTGAGTGGCTTCCTTTTTGGCAGCAAAAGGATTGTGAAGTTAACAGAATCCCAGTATGGCAAAAGGAAAAGTAGCAAGAAATTCTAAGTATTGCAAGTCCAGGGAATTTTGCCGTGGAGTGGGTAGCCTCTCACCAGACAGATGGAAATCCAGCAGGAGAGTGGAACACTAGAGCTGACGAATTAGCAAGACTAAGTCCTGTGAAAAAAGATCAAATTACAGAGGACTGGGAGCACTTCTTAGAATGGTTGCATGTAAAAAGACAACGCACAGGTGCAAAAGATTTGTACAAAGAAGCCCTTGCTCGCGGTTGGTCTGTTACCAGAGAAATGTGTAAAACATGCATGTCAGCCTGTGAACAACGTCGCAGACGGCTAGAAAGACACCCTTTGGAAGATGACCCTCTGCATTTAAGAAAGGGTAAAGGCTTACGGGAAGCGTGGCAGGTAGATTATATCGGCCCCTTTAAAAAGTCAGGAGGTAAACACTTTGGGCTGGTAGGAGTAGAGATGATATCTGGGTTAGTCCAGGCCAATGCTTTTAAAAGAGCTACAGGAGATCATGCTGTTAAAGCATTGCAGGCATGGTTTGGAACTTTCCCAAAACCACAAGAAATTCAATCTGATCATGGGTCTCACTTTACTGCCAAAGTTGTACAGGACTGGGCAAAAGGTGAAGGGGATTAAACGGACTTTTCACACTCCTTACTACCCTGAAGCTAACGGCATTGTAGAAAGGACCAATGGTCTCTTGAAAGGACTTTTGAAACCACAGGAGGGAAATTGGGATGTTCGGCTATGGGAAGCTGTGAAAGGTGTGAATGATAGATGGGGGGTAAACGGGTGTCCCAAAATCACTGTCTTTTTCCCAACAGCTCCAAGCATAATTCTCTCACTGCAGGGACCAAATGATCCTAAGAATCCTGCACACTACCCTGGACAACCTGTTTCGGTAGATCTCCCTACCGTAGGAGAAGTACCACTAGTGCTAAAACGCCCTCTGAATAAATATGCATGGCTAGCCTCTGATGCCCTAGGGAGAGAGCATCGGATACATACACGCTGCATCATTCCATCATTCTAATTTTCTGCCTTTTGGTGGCAGACTCTGTTGTGTTCACTTTTCACAGAAGAACTCCGAGGGACATGAAGAAGAGCACATAAACCATGATAAGACTAGTGATACTTTTCTGCATCCTACCACAACACCAGGGCCAAAAACCAGCTGAGTGGCCATGGTCTGAAGCTACCATTAGGTACACTAGTGCTCTAGGATCCTATCCCAGAGATCGTTGCCCAAACCTAGCCACTGTAGCACTGCACGACTCTGAGGTATACCGTCCAAGTGAATGGGGATGGGACTTGAAGGATTGGACTAGAATCCTAAAAGGAACAAGAGGGGAAAAAATTAAGGTAGGATGCAGAAAAGTAGAAGGATCTCTTTACCAGAAAGCTTCCACCATTGCAATCGCTGGAAATTTTCTAAAACCAGATGGGAAAAGTGATTTGCACCCCAACATTACGGCCAAACTCTGCCCTACAACGGAGTGGGTGTGTGACAAACAAACCCCCTTCATCCTGTGTGGTTGTCAGAAGAATGTCGGTAACTACACCTTAGGCCCCAGTACCAACAATGTGGAAATCACAAAGCTTCGCAGAAACAAACTAACTGACTGCTGGTATAACTTTCCTCTAACCAAACCAACCTATGCAACATGCAGTTGGCAAAATAACCCGGCAGATCAGCCAAGTCTGACAGGTTTAACTTATAAATTCAAAATAAACGCCGCAGCAAAGCCCATACTGAGTGCAGTAATCACATACCACGGTATAAGTACCCCCCTCGTGTTAGATGACAAGAATAAAGTTTTTCCACCCTTTATGGTAACCCGAGGTGACGATGTTACAATACGATGTGGATTAATTGCTGAATTTTTTACCGAACCTGTACACAGTTATAGCATTGGACCTCATGGCCGTGTTTTGTTTGGTGAAATTCAAAATCAAGATTGTTGGCTAAACCTTAATTGCTGTACAATTTCCCCATAAAGTCACGTGTGGTAAAAACAATACAAAATACAAAGTCGATGTTGCAATACCTACCACCCAAACACCAGTCATGCTAAGCCCGAGAATTTTTGAAATTGGACCACGTATAATCACAAAAACAGGCCAACAACAACTATTGCTCAATCCGGCATGGTCCCTTAAACAAGTCAAGTTGCTGATGCAAAACAATGCCTCAGAAATTCAGCCAGCTTGTTCACCTTTTCTGCAGACTTCCTTCAAGGGGCAGACAACCGGGTTGCAAAAGCGGAACCCTTCTAAGAAACGGATGCAAAGAGACATAACCGGCGTTGTGGGAACAGGATTGGGAATCTTAAATAGTATTGATTCAGAAGTGCTAATGAATAAATTGGCTGCCACAACTACAGATTTGACTAAAATACAACAAGCCATCAGCGGTTGTTATCAAACATATTACCAAATTGAGAAAAGGTAAATGTGAATGACCACAAATTGATAATTGGCATGCTCCGTGCTACGCAAAACAACATTTCTTTGGCTCTCAGCTGCGTCCAGGCTCAATTGTGGATGCAGTCCGTTGCTGCCTCAATTGTAAGAGAAGGCAAAGAAGGCACTTTTCCCACTGAAATTCGGAACATAATCTGGGACAGTGCCACTGATTTTGAAAGAGAATTCCAATCCTGGTGGAATTTAGTGAATTTTACCTACAATCCCATCACAAACACAGCCACAGCCTTTGTACTAACCATACGTAATGCTTCAGTGCATTTGATAGTCCCTATCATTGCATTAGGGCTGAACCATGATGCAGCTATTCTCTACCCTTTCCAGCACAGAGAATGGGCCCGTCAAACTGGTAAGAAGTGGCAAACTGTTAATTTGGAAACTTGTATTGTCCGAGAACAACAAGGGTTTATCTGTGAAAGCAGTGCAATTAGACCTCAAGACATTTGTTTGGACACAGAACAAAATAGCTGTCCTTTTGAAATTCATCCTAACAAGATTCCTGAAACACTGCTTGTGTATATAGGCAATGGATGTGCATGCTTAAGAACTGCATGTGATAAGGTATTTCTAGAAAATGTAGTTGTAGATACTAAAACTCATTCAAATTCTTGTGTTTGTAACTTGACTAAAAGCACAGGATGTGATTTCTCTTATTTAGCCCCACTTACTTCTTATTGTATTTTACAGTCCAATTACACAGTGATCCACCAATTATTGCCTACCCCCACTGGGATGAACCTTACTTAGGTAAAGCACTTGTTGCTTCACCAGGATTTCATTGGAATTTTGGAAAAGATCAAGAAAAACAGACAGAAAACCTTGGTAACTGTTCATCACAATGGGAAAGAAACACATTGTTTTCTAGACAGAGGAAAGAAAGATGCTGGACACAGCTGGTGGGATACTCCTTTTGGGTGCTCACCTACTGCTGCAGGTGTCCTGAACAAATTGTGTCATCCCATCCTTGTTCTCTTGATTTTAGTTTTGATTGGGTTTGTTTTATCAGCAATCTTACACATCATGAATTGCAGAATGATGAAACGGTTGACATCTGTAATAGATGTGCACAATTTGGACACTATCCCATCCACTGTGGACACCCCTAAGGTTATTGACACAAGATGAACTACATGAGTATTAAAATAAGATAAGACATGATTAAAAATTACAGGTGTATTTTGATTAAAAATTACTTATTCCTTCTTTTTCCTTTTCTTTCTCTTTTCTTATTTTCTCTACCCTTTTCTGGGATATGCTACCAACATTAACGAGTCCTGAAGACTTCGCAACAACACTACGAAATCGTGCTGATGGAGCTCTCCTGATGACAATCGTGAGTCATGGGGTGGTGTAAGAGACGGTCTGAAGATCCCTCATCTGCCTCACGATCATCGCCGAGGACAGAGGCTAAACACAGGAGTTCCGACCTGCCTAAGGTGGGATGTCTGCCAACTGTTGCCTGCAGGTGTGCCCGCTGGGAACTGGTACGCATTCCTCAGGAAATTTGTGCAGGTCACAGTGGACTGCGCCGTTCTTGCTGCCCAGGCGGGAAGGACTACGCTGAAGCGGAAAGGAATGACCTGTCCTCTACACCTGTCCTGTACCTGTTTCCCAAAGCAACGAGCCTCATAACAACGGCTGTAGATTTGCCCCACCTCTTGGGGAAAAGGGGGAGATGTGGGGATACAGCTAGAAAGCAGAAGCGAGAGCACTGCTAAACTCATGCCAGAGGTAGACGCGCTAACGCTGCTAGGCCGCAAACCATAGCAGGCAGTATAGTTAGCATAGGAGAAAGGCATGCTTGGTATGTACCTGGGATAGTTAGGGCTAGCTTTTAGTTCTGCAATGTTATTACGAAACACAGATATGGTCTTGGCCAGTTGGCCCTCGTTTCGAAAAAGGCCTATAAAGGGACTTTCTGAAATAACTGAGATGAGATCTCCCCACGGAAAGAAGACAAATCTATTGGCAGCAGAGCACGAGGACTTCGTCTCATCCGTTGGTAGCCATTGCCCCCCCTTTCTTCCTCTCTACTCTTTTACTTTGTTTTTCTTTCTCTCTCTCTCTCTTTCTCTCCTCTATCGCATTACCGTGTTGTGGGTACTTAACAAAGGTGCACTGTTTTGATTAAAACTGAAATCCCTTGTGTCCTTTTGCACTCAGAGATCTGTAAACAAACCATCACGACCCTTACTTGTATTAATGGATCGTGACACATGTCCAAAAGAAAAAATCACTGGAACAAAAAGAGCAAACTGATCCAAGGTGAACTGATCCACGGTGAAAAACAGAAGCCTACAAAAATCTGGGGGGGAAAAAAAAGGCAACTCACGTGCCCGATTCACAGATGCAACTCCTGCAAAACTTTTGAAGGCAGTCTCACTCCCTCTGCTGAACAATCAACTGGAGGAAATCCCACTCCAAATCTGTGGGAAACAACAAAAGTGGTGCAACAAGCACTTCATAGAATAAAAACTAAAACTCCACCTGAATAAATTAATGCAATTAACATTGCATTAATTTCACCTGGCTTTTTTTTTTTTTCTTTTTTTTTTTTTTTTTTTTTTTGAGGAAATCTGTTTCTTTTCTCTTTTCTAAGAATGTCAAACATCCCTGCATTGACGATAAAGAAAGCAGTTTGAGGGCAGAGAAAGTGCAAGCAGCAGAATCACATCTAAATGTGATAACCATTTACTCACGTGGACGCTGTCCCTTTGTGTTAGCCCCAAGGAGTTGTACTTCTTTTTAATAATCGGTCTAGTGGGCCAAATTTTCACTTTTTAAGAACCTACCAACACATGGGATGGAGCTGCATGAAAACCAATGAAATGTAAAGTGTCACCATAATTGCTTGCATTGTCAGTTTGTTAACGTTTGTCATTTAAGAATTTATACATATTTGAAATCATACAAATATGTTCTAACCTTCCCAGTTCTGCCTCAGAAGACTTCAAAATTATTACCATTCAGCTAATTTTTTAAATTTACTATTTAGTGAATTAAAGAATCTTGACAAAACACAAGCAAATGCTAGAGAAGAAATGATTAAATCCCCCTTCCAGGGGACCCCAGGCGCTGACGGCTGCCACCGGCGTGCGCCAGGTCGGGACCGGCAGGCAGGGCTGCACCCCGCGTCTGCCACAACACCTGCAGCTTCTGCAGCCTGAAACACAGCTGGCTCAGGGGTTTCAATCAAGAGCCAAAAGATCTTGCTGGTCAATTTGGGGCAGAGAAAGGTCATCACTTCTAGCATGGCATAAGCCATTTCTGTGAAGGACAATCACCTTGTTGCAGTGAAACTCCGGGGTAAAATACTGAAGCGCTTTCAGATTCATATTATCCGACATTTCGGTGACCTTCTTTTATACCTGCATTGCTTCATACTGCTGGTTGTGGGCACAAGTTCTTTGTACACTATCCTGGAAATTAAAAAGATCAGAAACAACACCCACCCCTCCCCCACCACCACCCCTTCCCCAGCCACAACCCTAACAAAACCAACCTCCAGAATGTTCAGGAGTTCAAATGAGAACAAGCATAGATGGGGCATAAAAAGATGGATCCTCCTTAGACATTTGTGCATGCAGTGCCCTGCAATCCACTAAGTTCTACTTCTCGTACACCAAATACCTGTCTTCGGAACTCCTTGTTCTCCATTCAAACCCTTCTGGGAGGGTAATCGAGGAGATACATATTTTTAGCACATCTTGCACTAGGCAATTAAATCCAGTGCGCAGCATTACCTGACGAACTGAGGCGGTGACAAGGTCAATTAAGACCTGTTCATATCTTCATTTGGAGCTCTTCCAACTGCTTGAAAAGTGAAGCCTTGGACATTGAAGGTTCAGACTAAGGAAAATCCAAAACGTGGACAGCATCTCCCTTCTGCTGGAAGCCTTCAAGTTCACCACTGCAGTCTGCAGCCTACACAGATCATCTGAGGATTGTAAAAGTTCTCCAAGGAAGAACAAGAACAAGGCTAATGCATGCACACAAACGCTGATCAAAAGCACTTGATGCTCTTGGACAAAAAGATGTAACCTTCACTTTTGGAAAGACAAGGTGACTATGGTTGTCTCCACAGTACTCGCAGGAAAAAATCCCTGAAGTTTTGTAAAACCTCTTTTCAGGGCTTTGTGAACTTCATTTTTGTTAAGAATTGGGGAACACAGAGAGACCTGTCACTTTTTTTGCAGAATGCCATAGAAACTGCTACACTCACTTCAACAACAGTCCACGTAACCTTCTCTGCAAATACTGACCATATGCAGTTCTGGTTGATACAAACCCCCATTACCTAAGAAAAGGAACAACTCGGCAAGCAGTTTGCAAAGATGAACAACTTAGCACGATTGCGGCTGATGACATGCCCTGACTTTTTTTACCTTCAGCTGTGGGTGCCGTACCTTCCTACCCTCACACATGCCACTCCAAGCTGCTTGCGTGGAGCTCTCGCACCACCTATGCCAGCAACTGTGCCCAGCCGCCACCCTTCTTCAGCACCATCGCACCTACCACAAGGTAGCTGAATCAGAGGGAAAAGGAGGTCGCCAATGGAGGGAAGTTGTTCCCCCTGACAGCTAAGCTCCAACTTTGGTGTCCCTTATGTCCTTCCCAGGATAGGCAGGAAAACGCCTCGGCGGAGCGCAGCGCTGGGCGGGAGCGGCCGGCAGAGCACCGAGCGCGCTCCCCACTCCCTCCCGCCCGCGCCGCTGCGGAGACCCCGGCTTCGCCGGAATCGGCCACGTGCTGCACGGAGGGCAGCGCGGCAAAGGCGGTCGCCCCTCGTTACCCTAGGAAGGCCGGCCTCGGATCCCCGCTCTCTCCGCCGGCACGGGCAGTGCCAGCAGACTGTCGCTGCGGCCGCCGCTGGCCGAAAGCCTCGCCGCGCACCGCCCGGCCGGCCCCGCCGCTCCGCGGGGTCACACGGCACCTGCCGTGGGCGGCAGCCGAGCGACAGCAAGCAGAAGCGCTCACCGCCGCGCCACTCGCCGCCCCGCCCGGGCGCTCCTCTCCTCGCGCTACCACCATGGCGCCGGCCCGCCCCGCCTTCCCCGTCGCCTGCGGCGCAACGCGGGTGCTCCGAGCCACGCAGCACGCGTGCGGCCGGGCCCTGCCGAGCCGCAGGCGGAGCCGGGGCACGGCCCGCGCGGGAGAGCTTCCGGCGAGGCTGGGCGGGCGGCGAGCGCGGCCGAGCGTGAACGCGCCAGGCGGGGTCGGCCGGCGGCGCGATGGGGAGCTAGATGGAGGCGGCAGCACGGCGCGGCATAAAAGAGCTGATCGTCCCGCAGCCGCCCGCTCCGCAGCCCCTCGGCTGCTGTCGAGAAGGGCCCCGGCCCTGGCCGCGCCGGTGGCGAGGTGGCTCCGCAGACCTCAGGCAGCCCTGGCGGGGCAGGGGAGCACTGCGAGCAGCCCCGGCGCCGCGCAGCCGTCTGTAACGCGCGGTGAGAGCCGCCGGGAACTATTTTGCACCTCCCGGGGGGCTGGGGAAGAGCACGGAGACCACGCAGCAGGTCGCTGCCGTTAGGGAAAATTAATCCACCATGCCTGAGGTTGATGTCCGAAAAGGAGACAGAGGAGTCCTGCAACATTCTTCGACTACAGGGAGAGTCCCTGGGGCTTTTCCCATGGGGTCTGTCAAACGGTTGCGGGATGCAGCCCCCTTTTGATGTCAAGTTCCCAGCCACAGCACCCTCTTCCTTTTCCCCCCTGGCTGAGGTATTCGGGAGATACAGACTTCCGGAACTGCCTACTCTATGCCCTCCTCTAATAGGCACCCCCCCTTTGGCATCGAAAAGGAAGAAAAAAACCATTTCTAATGCTATTAAGTCTTTGTTGCCTTGCTCTAGGTTCAGGAATTTAACACGGCCTTGATTAATCAACAGTCTCTGATGATTAGTAACAGTTCTAGAGAACTAATACTTTCTTCTGTTACTTCACTCCCCGTAAGTTCCTAGCCTTGTCTACAGGCCAATTCACACGGTCTGTTTGTAAAGACTCATCCATCTCATTCCTTTTAACCCCTCCTTTTTTTTATTTAATCTGTATTTGTCTTTACAAACCTTAATTACCATTGATTTAATTTTTTCCTTCTTGAGTCTTCTGGGCTTTTGCTATTATTTGCAGTGACATCCTTTTCTGTCCTTTTGTAGTCATTTCTGGATCAGGTAGGCATGGCTGCTAGCAGCATCCCCTTGACCACCTGCTGAAAGAGCTGCACCCAGCATGGTGTCACGCATGGTCAAAAGATTAGAGTTGCTATAGCATAGAAGAGGAGAAATGGTATTCATTTAGCCCATAGCTGGCCAGTTAGCCAGGAAAACATGTCCCATTACCATCTTTTCAACACTTGGACAGGTAGATGAGCTGAGGTTATTTCCTCTGTTATTTGACCACTTTTCCGCTGTCATCTGCTTGCAAACAGCAGCTCGAGTCATTTAATTTCCCACAAACTCCTCCTTCTTCTGCTAACAGATAATCTAATACCATCCAATGTTGAAAATGCCACTTTCCTCATTGAAGTGGGTTGCTCAGCAAGACGGTCAAGAGCTGTGGCTGGCTGGTTGGTAATTATTTCTGAGACAGCTTGTACCCTAATTATCTCATTCAAATGATAAATGGGTTCCCAGGCATCTGGGATTAATTCCTTAGGTTTCCAAGTGGCTGGTCCATCATGTTGCGTAACTTCTTCTGGTGGCCATTCATCTTTTCCCCGTTTTGGGGTGCTCCCTGCAGCCAAGGCTGCATCAGCTGACTGCTTTTCTCTAATTAAATCATCACAGATTTGGATTCCTAAGCGATTTCCCTGAATTTGTAGTAGCAAAAAGAACAACGGTCTAATATACCCCAGGGATATACCATATCCCTGACCAGTTTGGAGGTAACCTGAGCTAAGCATGTTGGCCACAAATCCAATCATGTCCTTTCAAAGCCCGTGTTCCATTAGCAAAGGGGCCTTCCTACCCTTGGTCATCAATTGGTGGGTCAAAATACAGCAGGATTCCCGGGCCTAACGGTCCTCCAACAATAGCTGCCCCACCATAAGGGTCACAGCATTTGCATTTCCAAGCTCCCACACAGGGCTCCCATCTACATTTACATCTGCAAGTTGCTTGCTTGGATTTGGAGCAGAACTCACTAAAAGGTTTTGAGTTCCAAACCGCTGTTGCCATTCCCACTGATAATCACAAACAACATGTCTTCTACTTGTGGAATTTTTGTGGGGACAGCTTAAAAATAGGTGGTCAAAAAAACCCCTTGTCCCTCCCCATTGCTTTACAGGCTTCCAAATGTTTTTGGTAAGAACACCTTACGCAGCTACCATTAGTGAGCTGAACAGCTCTTTGATTGCAATTGTCTTGATATTTGGAACAATTGTAAGGAGGGCAATTGTGGGTCCAAACCCAATTGTTTAAAGCCAGAGGGAAAGTCAATTGACAAACGCCTTTTCCTACATAGACCCGCCCTGTCCTGTTTAGGCAATAAGTGCCTGTTGGAGAAGAATGAAGTGGCCATGGACTTCCTTCTTTGGCCCCAAATCCCATCCCATTGTGGCCCTCACATTGACCCACCATTTAGGTTCAGCTGGGCTAGCCAACCATGGCCACTCTTCAGATCCTCCTGGCCCTCCACAGAGCCAGCAATTGCTAAGGTGAAAAACTTTTGCTACTTCTTCTGCTAAGGCTGCAAATTGATTCTCCCACTCCTGGCCTAAACTTAGCTGACCATATAAAAGTAGAGTTATTAAGGAAAATGTTTTAATAGTGTGATCTAATTAGCTAGTCTAATTTTCCCGTTGTCTTCTGCACCACCTGTGGCAATTGAAGACACAGAAACTACTTAACGTGAAACAATGGCTGCAAGTATTAGCGCCCCAGTGAGTGGAGATTCTAGAGGAGGGATACCCATAGAGACTATTTCAGCAGGTGGTCTGTGGGTAGGCATGCAGGGCTTCCTCTGATGTCGAAGCACTGGCTACTGCTCCGGCCCACTCCTGCAGAGTGTCAGTCACAGCCTCCCAGCCTTCTCCTCCAGCTGAGATGTGCAAATCTCTGAGGCTTCAGAGACCTTGACCCGAGAGTGACGGGTCCACCTGTGTCCAGCTGTCTTCATGGCTGTTTCTGTCATCACACTTGGAATGGGCCACGCCATTTCAGAACCACTGGCGCTTCTTTCTACTCCTTAACTAGGACTCAATCTCCTGGTTGGATGTTACAAGCAGCAAAGTCCAAAGGTGGGGCTTGTGCCAGCTGAGCTTCCTGTTGAAGGGGTTTCACAAGAAGCAGTATCCTGGCCACAGATGGTTTTAAATATACATCACTTACCTCTACTCCCCCACTAGGTTGAGACTTAGCCGGGTAATTCATAACAACGACGGAAAGGGGGAGAACGGAATCTCTCTTCTGGCTCGGGCTCTCATTCTCGCCAAAGCCAATGTCCAAAGCCCTAGCCATGGCATCTTGGTTTCTATTACCAGCTTCAAAAGGTGTTTATTTCTCTATTCATTGTTTTCTACCCGAGCCGAGCTCTGGGGGTGCCAGGGCCTATGGAGGTTCCATTGTGTTCCTAAAGAAGCCAAAACCCCTTGAAGGATCTTTCCTGTCAAATGAGTTCCCCTGTCTGAGTCTATTGCTTCTACAATGCTGTATCTTGGAAAGATTTGTTCCAAAAATGCCTTAATACCTGATCCTGTCGTTGCTGAAGCAGTTGGAAATGCTTCTGGCCACCTTGCTAGCTGACATACCATTACCAGAAGAGATGAAGCCTTCCCACTTGGGGCATCTCAGGAAAATCCACCTGGCATCTTTGGAAGGGACCTGCAGCCCAAGGCCTCCCTCCCCTGGCAAGTTCCTTTGTAACTTGGCTGTTTGCTTTAGCACAGATCAAGCAACCTTCAACAGCTCGTTTTGCCAGTCTAAAAAGACCCCCAGCACCATCCAGCATGAGGAAGGCTTCTGCCAATCCTCAGGAGGTGCAAGGACTCTCTTCACGGAGTTCTTTTAAGATTGGTAGGGCCAAAGCTTCTGGTATCTCTTGTTTGCCATCCCTTGTAAACCAATTATTGCCTTTTTTCTCTGCCACACGGCTTTTAACTGTATCTCAAACTCCTCTGGGAGAAAAGACAGCTTCCCGGCCAGTGATGGAGTCACTGGGAGCAAAGGGGGCATCTTGGAGAGTTCTGGCAGAAGTGTTGCTTTCTGACTTTCTTCATCCACCAAAAAGGAGACAGAGGAGGCCTGTAACATTCTTCAACTACAGGGAGAGGCCATGGGGCTTTTGCCATGGAGTCTCTCAACTGATTGCGGGACGCAGCCCCCTTTTGATGCGAAGTTCCTGGCAACAGCACCCTCGGAGGTACTCGGGAATTACAGACTTCCGGAACTGCCTACTCTAGGCTCCCCTCTAATATGCACCCCCCTCTTGGTATGGAAAAGGAAGAAAACGAAACTATTCCTAATGCTATGAAGTCTTTGCTGCCTTGCTCTAGGTTCAGGAATTTAACACGGCCTTGGCTGAGCAACAGTCTCTGTCGATTAGTAACAGTTTCTAGAACTAAGACTTTCTTCTGTTACGCCCCTACCAGTAAATTCCTAGCCTTGTCTATGGACGGATTCACACGGTCTCTTTGTAAAGACACATCTATGTTACTTCTTTCACTCCCACACCTTCTTGGCAGTAGGACGGCTCCCCCCGGCACAGCACCTGGCACAAAACCCCCCTATGCACATACACACACACCTGCACTTACCCTGCACTCCGCTGCACACACACACACCTCCCGCACACTAACACCCCCCTCCACCTCCCCGCCATGCTACTTGCAGTTGCCCCGCCCCTGCCATCCCGGCCGGCTGGCAGCACTCACTCCTCACATGCTTCCCCATGCCTTGCATTTCCTTGCTGCCCTCTCTGTAGCCTTCCCTCAACCTGCCTTTTCTCCCCTGCCTTGCATTGACTTGCTCACCCATCCCCCACCTGACTTCCTTTCACATTCGTCTAGCTCTGGCCTCACCTTTCCTTTTCCTTCTAGGACCCTCATTGCCTTGCCTCGCCTCGCCAAGCAAGGCCACACAGAGCACTTGGTCCTGGCCGCTTTTGTGTACCAGCAGTCCTCAAATGTACTTCTCACCTGCCTTGCCTATCCTTGCCTTGCCTTGGCAACACAACAGTTTCCTTGCCTTGCCCTGCTAGCTCTCTGGAGCCTTGCATTCCTTTGCACGTCCATGCCCCGCCCTTGACCTGCCTACTGCTTTCCTCCAGGGCCTTGGATTGCCGAGCCCTTCTTGTTTCTGCCTGGCCTACCCATCAGTGGACTTCCCTTCCTACGGCCAGCCTTGCCTCTAACGTCTGGGCCTTCTCTTGCCTACCACTCCATTTGCTTTGCCCTCACTGCTCTGGCCTTGCTTACCTCTCCCTTGACTTGCCCACAATTGCCTGCACTTGCTTTGCAGCGCCTTGCCTGCATGGAAGGCGAGGGCAAGAGTGGTAGGCAGGGCAAAGCAAAGCCAGCAAGTTGTAGGTAGTGCAAGGCAAGGCAGCAGAGGCAAAGGAAGCAGAGCAAGGGTAGCTTAAGAAGAACTAGACAAGGTACTGAAGGCAAGGCAAGGCCAAGAGACTCGGAGTGCCTTTCCTTGCCAAGGCAAGGACATAGTGCCAGTGTTGCTGGAGCAGATGGTAAGGTAGCACGGGGAGGAATAAAAAGTGCTGAGAACAGCGTGTGTGCTGCTAGTTTGAGGGGTGCAGTTGAAGTTGCAGGCAGCAAGATCTTCCTCAGCCCGCACTGTTTTGAGCTCTGTTTTTGCCAGATGGTTTCAAGTTGGTGGGCAGAATCTGCGAGAGGGCAAAGATTGGTTTGGGCCAAAGAGGTTTGTCTGCCTCTTGGAGTGCGGTAGAAAGAAGAGTCCGCTCTTGGAAGGGGAAGATGAGGGAAATCTTTTTGTCCTGAGGTGCTGTTGATTTGAGTGCAGGGACGTTTGCAACTTGCCTCTGCCCTTGGGGTGCTTTCGAGCAGCGCCAGGCGCTTGGCCTTCTTTTGCAAGTCGTCAGCGCCATCGTGTGCTTGTTTCGAGGAGCGCTGACAGTGCCGGGGAAAAAGCCAAGCGCTTCGCTGGCGCCGCCCCAAGTCGTGTGCGAGCAGTTGCTGGAAGAGCTCCGCTGTGCATCCTGCCTCTTGGAGACACAAAAGAATGTGATCCTGCGCGTAGCGGGGAAGCAAGAGGAATCTTTTCTGTGTTGGCTGTGCAGTTACCAAGCAGCAAAAGTCAAGGCAGCTGCAGCACGGCCTCTTTCTTTCAGAACCTTTTCTGTGCCATCATGAACATGCTCAACATGCAACTCGCACCCACTGAACTGCATCAAAGGTCCTGGAGAGACGCACTTTCCTTCAAGCTCTAGCTACCATCCTACCCTCCACCTCTCGCCGATCCCAAAGCCCTTCCGAACATGCAGCAGCTGCACGCAGGAAACAAGTGCTAGAAGAAGGCGTTGGCCTTCAGAGTCCCTCTAAAATCTGTAAACTAGGCGAAACATTGCAGTGACCAGCACTTTCCTTCGCAACTATCTACAGAGCGTCATCACATTCTCTCAGAGTGGCTAAGTCCACCCTTGCAGCACAGCAGCGTTTCCGGCCACAGTTGGGACTGAGAGATGGGCCAGGTGAGAAAGCATTTGTTGACTATCCCTCGTCTCTGGAAGACTTGATACTCGCAGCGCAATCACGTGCACACACCTTCAGTGTGGCCAAGTTCAAGCAGCTAGAGCTCACAGAGACGGGAGAGTCAGGAGAGAAGCCGTTCCAAAAGTACCGTGTACTTAGGGCAGCATTCAAACTGTGCACAGCACTCTACAGCACTGTAGACCGTGGCTTCTCTGACAAGACGTGCCATCCCATTGTTGGCTCTCGCAGCTCGCTTGCTAGCTGCTCTCCTGAAGAAAAGAACTAGGAGGAAAAGCCAATGCTGGGCTGCACCTTCCCCTTGCCTCACGTAAAGCCACTTCAACTCCCCGCTGCACTCTCTACTTCCCCTCTCCTTGGCATCGACCGCTGTGTTTTCTGCATCTCGGAGCCCAAAGGTAAGCGCCAGTGTTCCCAGGGATGCTTGGAAGAGGGAGAAGTAGTAGCACAAGTAGCTGCCGTTGAACTTCCTCCTTCTCAATGCTAACGTGAAGTCGGCAGGCAGGCGAGCGCCAGCCACGCTCCTTTCTCAGTTTGGACGCTGCGGACACGAGCCCGGTGCTCGGCGCCTTCGTTCGGCCTCTTTAGTAGCCATGTCGCGCTTTCATTCTGCCGGAGTCGAAGCGTCGTCTACTTGTGGCACAAAGAGCACGGTGCCGGCAGCCAAATGCTCCAGCCGACTGCTTCTGCCGACACACGCCTGGGCTATGCACTTTCCCTCTCAGCGACATACAGCAGCACATTCGCTCTAAATGTAAAGGGAAAGATTCTCGGCTACGTCTGGCACAGAGAACAGTTTTAGTTCAACGGGCTTACCCAGAGCATGCCCCCGGACGCGTGGAACTTGTATTTGCACCACATTCCAGTCGCAGTCCTCTTTCCTTTACAGGCTGCACAGCGCCGGCAGATGGCCCGTGCGCTCTGCACCTGCCTTCTCACTTCCAAGTAGCACCGCGCACATTAGAGCCTTGCAGGGAGAGAAGACGCGGCTAGGCGTCTCGCCCAGAAGAACGTGGCAGGGCGAAAAGGTGTTCTTCTTTTGTCTTCCTCGTCGCCCAGAGTGTGCTGCTATGTTGAAAGTCTTGGCCAGCGAAAAGCTACACCAGCAAGTGTTTCTCTCCTGATGCATTGCGCTGAGCGAGAGCTGAGGAAAATGCTTGCACAGCACACTGTGGATGCGTGCAGTACACACGCTGAAGAGCGGCACGGCTAAAAGTCATCGCTGGGCTTCAGTTCTGTCCAGAGCACAGAAGGCGAAGAACGAAGCAGCTGGGCACCGGCTGCATGTACATAGTGGAGCGAATTTCACATGTCCAGCCAAGTGCTGCTTCACAAGCAGATTCAGCTGAGAATGCTCTGGCTGCTTCACAAAGGAAGGTGCTGTGTTGCACTCCTGGACACTACCTGGTCAGAAGCAGGTTCTTACACCTTCAATGCTGCAGAGTCCATGCAGCTGGAGCACAGGCAGAAGGACGCGTCCAGCTAGAAGGCGTTCTTCAAGTACCCCCCTCTTCCAAGTAGCCTTGAAACCGAGCACAACACACTGCGGCTCGGCAGCTTCCTTCTCAGATAGACGTGCCGTCTCTCTATTCACTCTCACAGCTCCGTTGCCCGCTTGCAGCAGCTGCTGCCAAAGAAAAAGGCTTCAGAAGGAAAAGCCACTGCTGGACTGCCCTTTCCCCTTGCCTCACGTGAAGCACCTGAAACTGTCCGCTGCACTCTCTATTTCCTTTCTTCGTCGCATCTACCACTGTAATGTCTGCATCTCGAAGCATAAACCCCGGCACAATTCTTTCTTGGGAAAGCTGGAAGAGAAATAGGTAGCAGCACAAGTAGCTGCAAGTTGAACTTTAAGTTTCGAGCTGCTAACGTGAATCCGAAAACAAGCGAGCGGCAGCCACGCTTCCTCTTGCAGCCTGTGCGATGCACACAGCAGCTCCATGCTCTGCCTTCATTCTTACGCCCTTCGTAGCAGGTCGCGCTTTCGTTTTGCTGGAGACGACCCGTCGTCTACTTCTCGCGCAGAGAGCTCGGTGCCGGCAGCCAAATGCTGCAGGCTGCTGCTTCTGCCGAAACACACCTTGGCTATGCAATTTCTCTCTAGCGCTGAAGTAGCCCCACATTCTCTTTGCTTTGTAGCCAGCATCTTTACGGAAAGCTTCTCGGCTACGTCTGGCACAGGGAACAGCTTTATTTTAACCGGCTTAGCCGGAGCTTGCACCGACGCGTGGCAACTTGTATTTGCACCACATTCCAGTCGCAGTCCTCTTTCCTTTACAGGCTGCACAGCGCCGTCAGATCGCGGTGCTCTCTGCACCTGCCTTCTCACTTCCAAGTAGCACCGCGCACATTAGAGCCTTGCAGGGAGAGGAGACGCGGATAGGCGTCTCGCCCAGAAGAACGTGGCAGGGCGAAAAGATATTCTTCCTTTCTCTTTCTTCTTGCCCGAATTGTGCTGCTGTGTTGAAAGTCTTGGCCAGCGAAAAGCTACTCCAGCAAGTGTTTCTCTCCTGACGCATTTCGCTGAGCGAGAGCTACGCGGACAGTGTGGACCCTGTGAAACAGCAAGAAAATGACTGTACGTCGAGCTGAGGAAAATCCGTGCACAGCACACTGTGGCCGCGTGCAGTGTTCGCGCTGAAGAGCGGCAAAACTCAAAGGCATCGCTGGGCTTCAGTTCTGTCCAGAGCACAGAAGGCGAAGAACGAAGCAGCTGAGCACCGGCTGCATGTACTCAGTGGAGCGAATTTCACATGTCCAGCCAAGAGCTGCTTCACAAGCAGATTCAGCTGAGAATGCTCTGGCTGCTTCACAAAGGAAGGTGCTGTGTTGCACTCCTGGACACTACCTGGTCAGAAGCAGGTTGCTACACCTTCAATGCTGCAGAGTCCATGCAGCTGGGGCACCCCCAGAAGGACGCGTCCAGCTAGAAGGCGTTCTTCAAGTACCCCCCTCTTCCAAGTAGCCTTGAAACTGAGCACAACACACTGCGCCTCGGCAGCTTTCTTCTCTCACACTATTCACTCTTGCAGCTCCGTTGCCCACTTGCAGCAGCTGCTGCCAAAGAAAAATTCTCCAGAAGTAAAAGCCACTGCTGGACTGCCCTTTCCCCTTGCCTCACGTCAAGCACCAGAAACTGTCCGCTGCACTCTCTATTTCCATTCTCTGTCGCATCTACCACTGTAATGTCTGCATCTCGAAGAATAAACCCCGGCACAATTCTTTCTTGGGAAAGCTGGAAGAGAAATAGGTAGCAGCACAAGTAGCTGCAAGTTGAACTTTAAGTTTCGAGCTGCTAACGTGAATCCGAAAACAAGCGAGTGGCAGCCACGCTTCCTCTTGCAGCCTGTGCTATGCACACACCAGCTAGGTGCTTCTGCCTTCATTCTTATGCTCTTCGTACCATTTCGTTCTTTTCATTCTGCCGGAGTCGAACCGTCGTCATCTTGTCGCACAGAGGGCACGCCGGCAGAGAAACCCTCCAGAGAAACGCTCCAGGTTGCTGTCTCTTCCGAAACACACCTGGGCTGTGCACTTTCCTTCGCTGCCCTTGGTAGCACCACATTCTCTTTGCTTTGTAGCCTGAATGTAAAGGGAAAGAGTCTCAGCTACGTCTGGCACCGAGAACAGCTCTAGTTCAACGGGCTTACCCGGCGCTTACCCCGACCCGTGGGAACTTGTATTTGCACCACATTCCAGGGGTAGTCTTTCTTTCCTTTACAGCCTGCACAGCGCCGGCAGATGGCAGTGCTTCTCTGCACCTGCCTTCTCACTTCCAAGTAGCACCGCGCACATTCGAGCCTTGCAGGGAGCAAAGACGTGGATAGATGTGTGGCAGAGAAAATCGTGCAAAGACGAAAAGATGGTCTTCTTTTGTCCTCCTCGTCGCCCAGATTGTGCTGCTGTGCTGAAAGCGTGCGTTTTATTTACCCCTTCTCGCAGTAAGACTATGTGCTGCGTTGCAACTGTTGGCCAGCGGAAGGCTAATGCAGCAAGTGCTTCTCTCCTGACACATTTCTCTGAGCGAGAGCTTGTGCGGCCAGTTGGGCTCTGCGAAGCAGAAAGGCTGTACTTGCACGTAGCGCTGAGGAAAATCCGTGCACTGCGCACTGTGGATGCGTGCAGTACACACACTGAAGAGAGCCAAAGCTGAATGCTTCAGTTCTGTCCAGCGCCGGTAAGGGAGAAGAACGCAGCCCCAGGCCACTGGGCTGGTGTGTGCGATGACTAGGAGCTTTGCCGCTCTTCTGCGTGTATACTGCACGCATCCACAGTGCGCAGGGCACGGATTTTCCTCAGCTCTCGCTCAGCAAAATGCATCAGGAGGGAAGCACATGATGGATTAGCCTTGCACTGGCCAACAGTTCCAACGCAGCACCACAGTCTTCTTGCGAGAAGGGGTAATAAAACACATGTATTGTCCCGGAACAGTTCTCTGGGCGAGCCGGAGCCGAGAATCTTTCCCTTAAGATAAAGACCACAACGCAGACAGAATATTGTGCTACCTAGCGCTCGAGAGAAATTGCATAGCCCAGGCGTGTTTGGGCAGAAGCAGCAGCCTGCAGCATTTGGCTGCCGGCACCGCGCTCTCTGCGCGAGAAGTAGACGACGGGTCGTCTCCAGCAAAACGAAAGCGCGACCTGCTACGACGAGCGTAAGAACGAAGGCAGAGCACGGAGCCGCTGTGTGCATCGCACAGGCTGCAAGAGGAAGCGTGCCTGCCACTCGCTTGTTTTCGGATTCAAATTAGCAGTCGGAAACTTGCAGCTACTTGTGCGGCTACCTATTTCTCTTCCAGCTTTGCCCAGGAGAGAACTGTGCCGGGGTTTATGCTTCGAGATGCAGACATTACAGTGGTAGATGCGACGGAGAATGGAAATAGAGAGTGCAGCGGACAGTTTCAGGTGCTTCACGTGAGGCAAGGGGAAAGGGCAGCCCAGCCAGCAGTGGCTTTTCTTTCTGGAGCCTTTTTCTTTGGGAGCAGCTGCTGCAAGTGGGCTACGGAGCTGCGAGAGTGCATAATGTGACGGCACGTCTATCTGAGAAGGAAGCTGCCGAGCCGCAGTGTGTTGTGCTCAGTTTCAAGGCTACTTGGAAGAGGGGGGTACTTGAAGAACGCCTTCTAGCTGGACGCGTCCTTCTGGGGGTGCTCCAGCTGCATGGACTCTGCAGCATTGAAGGTGTAAGAACCTGCTTCTGACCAGGTAGTGTCCAGGAGTGCAACACAGCACCTTCCTTTGTGAAGCAGCCAGAGCATTCTCAGCTGAATCTGCTTGTGAAGCAGCTCTTGGCTGGACATGTGAAATTCGCTCCACTATGTACATGCAGCCGGTGCCCAGCTGCTTCGTTCTTCGCCTTCTGTGCTCTGGACAGAACTGAAGCCCAGCGATGACTTTTAGCCGTGCCGCTCTTCAGTGTGTGTACTGCACGCATCCACAGTGTGCTGTGCAAGCATTTTCCTCAGCTCTCGCTCAGCGCAATGCATCAGGAGAGAAACACTTGCTGGTGTAGCTTTTCGCTGGCCAAGACTTTCAACACAGCAGCACACTCTGGGCGACGAGGAAGACAAAAGAAGAACACCTTTTCGCCCTGCCACGTTCTTCTGGGCGAGACGCCTAGCCGCGTCTTCTGTCCCTGCAAGGCTCTAATGTGCGCGGTGCTACTTGGAAGTGAGAAGGCAGGTGCAGAGCGCACGGGCCATCTGCCGGCGCTGTGCAGCCTGTAAAGGAAAGAGGACTGCCACTGCAATGTGGTGCAAATACAGGTTTCCACGCGTCCGGGGGCATGCTCTGGGTAAGCCCGTTGAACTAAAACTGTTCTCTGTGCCAGACGTAGCCGAGAATCTTTACATTTAGAGCGAATGTGCTGCTGTATGTCGCTGAGAGGCAAAGTGCATAGCCCAGGCGTGTGTCGGCAGAAGCAGTCGGCTGGAGCATTTGGCTGCCGGCACCGTGCTCTTTGTGCCACAAGTAGACGACGCTTCGACTCCGGCAGAATGAAAGCGCGACATGGCTACTAAAGAGGCCGAACGAAGGCGCCGAGCACCGGGCTCGTGTCCGCAGCGTCCAAACTGAGAAAGGAGCGTGGCTGGCGCTCGCCTGCCTGCCGACTTCACGTTAGCATTGAGAAGGAGGAAGTTCAACGGCAGCTACTTGTGCTACTACTTCTCCCAAGCATCCCTGGGAACACTTGGCGCTTACCTTTGGGCTCCGAGATGCAGAAAACACAGCGGTCGATGCCAAGGAGAGGGGAAGTAGAGAGTGCAGCGGGGAGTTGAAGTGGCTTTACGTGAGGCAAGGGGAAGGTGCAGCCCAGCATTGGCTTTTCCTCCTAGTTCTTTTCTTCAGGAGAGCAGCTAGCAAGCGAGCTGCGAGAGCCAACAATGGGATGGCACGTCTTGTCAGAGAAGCCACGGTCTACAGTGCTGTAGAGTGCTGTGCACAGTTTGAATGCTGCCCTAAGTACACGGTACTTTTGGAACGGCTTCTCTCCTGCCTCTCCCGTCTCTGTGAGCTCTAGCTGCTTGAACTTGGCCACACTGAAGGTGTGTGCACGTGATTGCGCTGCGAGTATCAAGTCTTCCAGAGACGAGGGATAGTCAACAAATGCTTTCTCACCTGGCCCATCTCTCAGTCCCAACTGTGGCTGGAAACGCTGCTGTGCTGCAAGGGTGGACTTAGCCACTCTGAGAGAATGTGATGACGCTCTGTAGATAGTTGCGAAGGAAAGTGCTGGTCACTGCAATGTTTCGCCTAGTTTACAGACTTTAGAGGGACTCTGAAGGCCAACGCCTTCTTCTAGCACTTGTTCTCTGCGTGCAGCTGCTGCATGTTCGGAAGGGCTTTGGGATCGGCGAGAGGTGGAGGGTAGGATGGTAGCTAGAGCTTGAAGGAAAGTGCGTCTCTCCAGGACCTTTGATGCAGTTCAGTGGGTGCGAGTTGCATGTTGAGCATGTTCATGATGGCACAGAAAAGGTTCTGAAAGAAAGAGGCCGTGCTGGAGCTGCCTTGACTTTTGCCGCTTAGTAACTGCACAGCCAACACAGAAAAGATTCCTCTTGCTTCCCCGCTACGCGCAGGATCACATTCTTTTGTGTCTCCAAGAGGCAGGATGCACAGCGGAGCTCTTCCAGCAACTGCTCGCACACGACTTGGGGCGGCGCCAGCGAAGCGCTTGGCTTTTTCCCCGGCACTGTCAGCGCTCCTCGAAACAAGCACACGATGGCGCTGACGACTTGCAAAAGAAGGCCAAGCGCCTGGCGCTGCTCGAAAGCACCCCAAGGGCAGAGGCAAGTTGCAAACGTCCCTGCAGTCAAATCAACAGCACCTCAGGACAAAAAGATTTCCCTCATCTTCCCCTTCCAAGAGCGGACTCTTCTTTCTACCGCACTCCAAGAGGCAGACAAACCTCTTTGGCCCAAAGCAATCTTTGCCCTCTCGCAGATTCTGCCCACCAACTTGAAACCATCTGGCAAAAACAGAGCTCAAAACAGTGCGGGCTGAGGAAGATCTTGCTGCCTGCAACTTCAACTGCACCCCTCAAACTAGCAGCACACACGCTGTTCTCAGCACTTTCCTTCTCAGCTCTAGGTACCATCCTAAGCCTTCCCTCTCCCAGAGTCAGCATCCAAAGACAACGGCACCACGGACTGCTCACACACTAAAGGCACCAGGACAAAAGGCTCACAAGCTTGGCCTTTGCATTCCCACGGACAGCTCAACAGCTCTAAGCCAGAGAGAGCTCTGCCTCTTGGGAAAAGCCTTTAAAATCCCTAAGAGCACCTGATGTACACATCCAAACCTGCTTTCCTTGCCAAAGAGAGCAACTACAAGCCCATCTCCAAAGAAACGGCATCCCCTCCTCCAAAATACAACACATCCATCCACTGATCCACCTCCAGTATAGAATAGATCCAACAATTGCCCCTACACGCCCAGGGGCCAGAAGAGAAATGTCTTGCTGGACTATTCCTCCCAATGCTACCTTAACATCTGCTCCAGCAACACTGGCACTATGTCCTTGCCTTGGCAAGGAAAGGCACTCCGAGTCTCTTGGCCTTGCCTTGCCTTCAGTACCTTGTCTAGTTCTTCTTAAGCTACCCTTGCTCTGCTTCCTTTGCCTCTGCTGCCTTGCCTTGCACTACCTACAACTTGCTGGCTTTGCTTTGCCCTGCCTACCACTCTTGCCCTCGCCTTCCATGCAGGCAAGGCGCTGCAAAGCAATTGCAGGCAATTGTGGGCAAGTCAAGGGAGAGGTAAGCAAGGCCAGAGCAGTGAGGGCAAAGCAAATGGAGTGGTAGGCAAGAGAAGGTCCAGACGTTAGAGGCAAGGCTGGCCGTAGGAAGGGAAGTCCACTGATGGGTAGGCCAGGCAGAAACAAGAAGGGCTCGGCAATCCAAGGCCCTGGAGGAAAGCAGTAGGCAGGTCAAGGGCGGGGCATGGACGTGCAAAGGAATGCAAGGCTCCAGAGAGCTAGCAGGGCAAGGCAAGGAAACTGTTGTGTTGCCAAGGCAAGGCAAGGATAGGCAAGGCAGGTGAGAAGTACATTCGAGGACTGCTGGTACACAAAAGCGGCCAGGACCAAGTGCTCTGTGTGGCCTTGCTTGGCGAGGCGAGGCAAGGCAATGAGGGTCCTAGAAGGAAAAGGAAAGGTGAGGCCAGAGCTAGACGAATGTGAAAGGAAGTCAGGTGGGGGATGGGTGAGCAAGTCAATGCAAGGCAGGGGAGAAAAGGCAGGTTGAGGGAAGGCTACAGAGAGGGCAGCAAGGAAATGCAAGGCATGGGGAAGCATGTGAGGAGTGAGTGCTGCCAGCCGGCCGGGATGGCAGGGGCGGGGCAACTGCAAGTAGCATGGCGGGGAGGTGGAGGGGGGTGTTAGTGTGCGGGAGGTGGGGGTGTGTGTGCAGCGGAGTGCAGGGTAAGTGCAGGTGTGTGTGTATGTGCATAGGGGGGTTTTGTGCCAGGTGCTGTGCCGGGGGGAGCCGTCCTACTGCCAAGAAGGTGTGGGAGTGAAAGAAGTAACATAGATGTGTCTTTACAAAGAGACCGTGTGAATCTGTCCTTAGACAAGGCTAGGAATTTACTGGTAGGGGAGTAACAGAAGAAAGTCTTAGTTCTAGAAACTGTTACTAATCGACAGAGACTGTTGCTCAGCCAAGGCCGTGTTAAATTCCTGAACCTAGAGCAAGGCAGCAAAGACTTCATAGCATTAGGAATAGTTTCGTTTTCTTCCTTTTCCATACCAAGAGGGGGGTGCATATTAGAGGGGAGCCTAGAGTAGGCAGTTCCGGAAGTCTGTAATTCCCGAGTACCTCCGAGGGTGCTGTTGCCAGGAACTTCGCATCAAAAGGGGGCTGCGTCCCGCAATCAGTTGAGAGACTCCATGGCAAAAGCCCCATGGCCTCTCCCTGTAGTTGAAGAATGTTACAGGCCTCCTCTGTCTCCTTTTTGGTGGATGAAGAAAGTCAGAAAGCAACACTTCTGCCAGAACTCTCCAAGATGCCCCCTTTGCTCCCAGTGACTCCATCACTGGCCGGGAAGCTGTCTTTTCTCCCAGAGGAGTTTGAGATACAGTTAAAAGCCGTGTGGCAGAGAAAAAAGGCAATAATTGGTTTACAAGGGATGGCAAACAAGAGATACCAGAAGCTTTGGCCCTACCAATCTTAAAAGAACTCCGTGAAGAGAGTCCTTGCACCTCCTGAGGATTGGCAGAAGCCTTCCTCATGCTGGATGTTGCTGGGGGTCTTTTTAGACTGGCAGAACGAGCTGTTGAAGGTTGCTTGATCTGTGCTAAAGCAAACAGCCAAGTTACAAAGTAACTTGCCAGGGGAGGGAGGCCTTGGGCTGCAGGTCCCTTCCAAAGATGCCAGGTGGATTTTCCTGAGATGCCCCAAGTGGGAAGGCTTCATCTCTTCTGGTAATGGTATTGTCAGCTAGCAAGGTGGCCAGAAGCATTTCCAACTGCTTCAGCAACGACAGGATCAGGTATTAAGGCATTTTTGGAACAAATCATTCCAAGATACAGCATTGTAGAAGCAATAGACTCAGACAGGGGAACTCATTTTACAGGAAAGATCCTTCAAGGGGTTTTGGCTTCTTTAGGAACACAATGGAACCTCCATAGGCCCTGGCACCCCCAGAGCTCGGCTCGGGTAGAAAACAATGAATAGAGAAATAAACACCTTTTGAAGCTGGTAATAGAAACCAAGATGCCATGGCTAGGGCTTTGGACATTGGCTTTGGCGAGAATGAGAGCCCGAGCCAGAAGAGAGATTCCGTTCTCCCCCTTTCCGTCGTTGTTATGAATTACCCGTCTAAGTCTCAACCTAGTGGGGGAGTAGAGGTAAGTGATGTATATTTAAAACCATCTGTGGCCAGGATACTGCTTCTTGTGAAACCCCTTCAACAGGAAGCTCAGCTGGCACAAGCCCCACCTTTGGACTCTGCTGCTTGTAACATCCAACCAGGAGATTGAGTCCTAGTTAAGGAGTAGAAAGAAGCGCCAGTGGTTCTGAAATGGCGTGGCCCATTCCAAGTGTCACTGACGACAGAAACAGCCATGAAGACAGCTGGACACAGGTGGACCCGTCACTCTCGGGTCAAGGTCTCTGAAGCCTCAGAGATTTGCACATCTCAGCTGGAGGAGAAGGCCGGGAGGCTGTGACTGACACTCTGCAGGAGTGGGCCGGAGCAGTAGCCAGTGCTTCGACATCAGAGGAAGCCCTGTGTGCCTACCCACAGACCACCTGCTGAAATAGTCTCTATGGGTATCCCTCCTCTAGAATCTCCACTCACTGGGGCGCTAATACTTGCAGCCATTGTTTCACGTTAAGTAGTTTCTGTGTCTTCAATTGCCACAGGTGGTGCAGAAGACAACGGGAAAATTAGACTAGCTAATTAGATCACACTATTAAAACATTTTCCTTAATAACTCTACTTTTATATGGTCAGCTAAGTTTAGGCCAGGAGTGGGAGAATCAATTTGCAGCCTTAGCAGAAGAAGTAGCAAAAGTTTTTCACCTTAGCAATTGCTGGCTCTGTGGAGGGCCAGGAGGATCTGAAGAGTGCCTATGGTTGGCTAGCCCAGCTGAACCTAAGTGGTGGCTCAACACCTGACATGAGGTCCATACTAGGACAGGATTTTGGGGCCAAAGAAGGAAGTCCATGGCTATAGGAGAAGGTTTCACGAAGGATGTCTGCACTTCAGGTGGCTCTCTTGAAAGCTGTTTATTGCATAGGCGAAGTTCCAGCATTTCAGGGAGTGGCTATCCAGAGCCAGCCCTACAGCTGCCAGCTCCAGCTGTAGGCATACCTGAAGCCGCTTGCTGTTCAAGTTACAGAGCATTCTATACTTTTCTTTGCAGAGTATCTTAGCACGTAACAACCAATAAGCACCATACACAATACCTTGACATTGGCCTATAGCCTATCATAGCTACTACCATCACCATATTATAGTCATTATTATCCAATCACAAGAGTAAGTTACAATTTAAGCTTCCAGTGGAAAATTCTTAGACCTTTCTTCTTCTTGCTACATCAACATTTCTTGTTTGCCTGCCATATCTTTCTTTTTGGGAAAGACACCTTTTCTATTCACTTATGCTCTTCTTGAGACTTACTTACTTGGTGAAAAACATGTCTTTGTTTGTAATCACATACCTTTGTCCTGCTCCTAAAAATCTCCTTCCAACTCATCTCCAACCTTTGCCTTCTCAGTTACTCAGCGATCACTGTTTCAGCAAAACATCTTTTCTTCTATATCAAAACTTGCTTTCATTTCTACCTCATCCCCAGCTTCTACATTCTCAGACCTTGCTGCCAAGCCTACATACCTGTGAAACTTTCTTACCAAACTTTCATCCTCCCCAACACATGGCCACTTCATTCTTCTCCAACAGGCACTTATTGCCTAAACAGGACAGGGCGGGTCTATGTAGGAAAAGGCGTTTGTCAATTGACTTTCCCTCTGGCTTTAAACAATTGGGTTTGGACCCACAATTGCCCTCCTTACCATTGTTCCAAATATCAAGACAATTGCAATCAAAGAGCTGTTCAGCTCACTAATGGTAGCTGCGTAAGGTGTTCTTACCACACTTACCAAAAACATTTGGAAGCCTGTAAAGCAATGCGGAGGGACAAGGGGATTTTTTGACCACCTATTTTTAAGCTGTCCCCACAAAAATCCCACAAGTAGAAGACATGTTGTTTGTGATTATCAGTAGGAATGGCAACAGCGGATTGGAACTCAAAGCCTTTTAGTGAGTTCTGCTCCAAATCCAAGCAAGCAACTTGCAGATGTAAATGTAGATGGGAGCCCTGTGTGGGAGCTTGGAAATGCAAATGCTGTGACCCTTAGGGTGGGGCAGCTATTGTTGGAGGACCGTTAGGCCCGGGAATCCTGCTGTATTTTGACCCACCAATTGATGACCAAGGGTAGGAAGGCCCCTTTGCTAATGGAACACGGGCTTTGAAAGGACATGATTGGATTTGTGGCCAACATGCTTAGCTCAGGTTACCTCCAAACTGGTCAGGGATATGGTGTATATCTTAGACCATTGTTCTTTTTGCTACTACAAATTCAGGGAAATCGCTTAGGAATCAAAATCTGTGATGATTTAATTCGAGAAAAGCAGTCAGCTGATGCAGCCTTGGCTGCAGGGAGCACCCCAAAACGGGGAAAAGATGAATGGCCACCAGAAGAAGTTACGCAACATGATGGACCAGCCACTTGGAAACCTAAGGAATTAATCCCACATGCCTGGGAACCCATTTATCATTTGAATGAGATAATTAGGGTACAAGCTGTCTCAGAAATAATTACCAATCAGCCAGCCACAGCTCTTGACCGTCTTGCTGAGCAACCCACTTCAATGAGGAAAGCGGTATTTCAACATTGGATGGTATTAGATTATCTGTTAGCAGAAGAAGGAGGAGTTTGTGGGAAATTAAATGACTCAAGCTGCTGTTTGCAAGCAGATGACAGTGGAAAATGGTCAAACAAATAACAGAGGAAATAACCTCAGCTCATGGACCTGTCCAAGTGTTGAAAGGATGGTAATGGGACATGTTTTCCTGGCTAACTGGCCAGCTATGGGCTAAATTGTTACAGCAGGGATTACAGTAACACGCCTATATCAAGCCAGGAATCCCGTGGAAAAGAAGTAGATATGGACAGATTGGTGGTAGATGGTTCAGAGGTCTTTATTTCTCCAGCCACATGGCCGGGGCTCTGCTCAGGAACTCCCCCAGTCACGGGACCCGAGGGTCCTTGGCCACACCGGGGAATACAAACCAACCAAGGGGGAATGAAGCTGACCAGGGGCAGGGAAAGCCCGTGTCTCCCCCCCAGGGCCCATCGCCCAGGGCTCCATGGCAGGGGGGGAGACCCCAACACTAAATGAATGCCATTTCTCCTCTTATATGCTATAGCAACTCGAATCTTTTGACCATACGTGACACCATGCTGGGTGCAGCTCTTTCAGCAGGTAGCAGCCATGCCTACCTGATCCAGAAATGACTACAAAAGGACAGAAGAGGATGTCACTGCAAATAATAGCAAAAGCCCAGAAGACTCAAGAAGAAAAAATTAAATCAATGGTAATTAAGGTTTGTAAAGACAAATACAGATCAAATAAAAAAAGGAGGGATTAAAAGGAATGAGATGGATGAGTCTTTACAAACAGACCGTGTGAATTGGCCTGTAGACAAGGCTAGGAACTTATGGGGAGTGAAGTAACAGAAGAAACGATTAGTTCTCTAGAACTGTTACTAATCATCAGAGACTGTTGATTAATCAAGGCCGTGTTAAATTCCTGAACCTAGAGCAAGGCAACAAAGACTTAATAGAATTAGGAATGGTTTCTTTTTCTTTCTTTTCGATGCCAAAAGGGGGGTGCATATTAGAGGAGGGCATAGAGTAGGCAGTTCCGGAAGTCTGTATCCCCCTAATACCTCAGCCAGTGGAGAAAAGGAAGAGGGCGTTGTGGCCGGGAACTTGGCATAAAAAAGGGGCTGCATCCCGCAACCGTTTGACAGACCCCATGGGAAAAGCCCCAGGGACTCTCCCTGTAGTCGAAGAATGTTGCAGGACTCCTCTGTCTCCTTTTCGGACATCAACCTCAGGCATGGTGGATTAATTTTCCCTAACGGCAGCGACCTGCTGCGTGGTCTCCGTGCCCCTCCCCAGCCCCCCGGGAGGTGTCAAATAGTTGCCGGCGGCTCCCACCGCGCGTTACAGACGGCTGCGCGGCGCCGGGGCTGCTCACAGTGCTCCCCTGCCCCGCCAGGGCTGCCTGAGGTCTGCGGAGCCACCTCGCCACCGGCGCGGCCAGGGCCGGGGCCCTTCTCGACAGCAGCCGAGGGGCTGCGGAGCGGGCGGCTGCGGGACGATCAGCTCTTTTATGCCGCGCGGTGCTGCCGCCTCCATCTAGCTCCCCATCGCGCCGCCGGCCGACCCCGCCTGGCGCGTTCACGCTCGGCCGCGCTCGCCGCCCGCCCAGCCTCGCCGGAAGCTCTCCCGCGCGGGCCGTGCCCCGGCTCCGCCTGCGGCTCGGCAGGGCCCGGCCGCACGCGTGCTGCGTGGCTCGGAGCACCCGCGTTGCGCCGCAGGCGACGGGGAAGGCGGGGCGGGCCGGCGCCATGGTGGTAGCGCGAGGAGAGGAGCGCCCGGGCGGGGCGGCGAGTGGCGCGGCGGTGAGCGCTTCTGCTTGCTGTCGCTCGGCTGCCGCCCACGGCAGGTGCCGTGTGACCCCGCGGAGCGGCGGGGCCGGCCGGGCGGTGCGCGGCGAGGCTTTCGGCCAGCGGCGGCCGCAGCGACAGTCTGCCGGCACTGCCCGTGCCGGCGGAGAGAGCGGGGATCCGAGGCCGGCCTTCCTAGGGTAACGAGGGGCGACCGCCTTTGCCGCGCTGCCCTCCGTGCAGCACGTGGCCGATTCCGGCGAAGCCGGGGTCTCCGCAGCGGCGCGGGCGGGAGGGAGTGGGGAGCGCGCTCGGTGCTCTGCCGGCCGCTCCCGCCCAGCGCTGCGCTCCGCCGAGGCGTTTTCCCGCAAGTCCTGGGAAGGACATAAGGGACCCCGGAGTCGGAGCTTAGCTGTCAGGGGGAACAACTTCCCTCCATTGGCGACCTCCTTTTCCCTCTGATTCAGCTACCTTGTGGTAGGTGCGATGGTGCTGAAGAAGGGTGGCGGCTTGGCACAGTTGCTGGCATAGGTGGTGCGAGAGCTCCACGCAAGCAGCTTGGAGTGGCATGTGCGAGGGTAGGAAGGTACGGCACCCACAGCTGAAGGTAAAAAAAGTCAGGGCATGTCATCAGCCGCAATCGTGCTAAGTTGTTCATCTTTGCAAACTGCTTGCCGAGTTGTTCCTTTTCTTAGGTAATGGGGGTTTGTATCAACCAGAACTGCATATGGTCAGTATTTGCAGAGAAGGTTACGTGGACTGTTGTTGAAGTGAGTGTAGCAGTTTCTATGGCATTTTGCAAAAAAGTGACAGGTCTCTCTGCGTTCCCCCATTCTTAACAAAAATGAAGTTCACAAAGCCCTGAAAAGAGGTTTTACAAAACTTCAGGGATTTTTTCCTACGAGTACTGTGGAGACAGCCATAGTCACCTTGTCTTTCCAAAAGTGAAGGTTACATCTTTTTGTCCAAGAGCATCAAGTGCTTTTGATCAGCGTTTGTGTGCATGCATTAGCCTTGTTCTTGTTCTTCCTTGGAGAACTTTTACAATCCTCAGATGATCTGTGTAGGCTGCAGACTGCAGTGGTGAACTTGAAGGCTTCCAGCAGAAGGGAGATGCTGTCCACGTTTTGGATTTTCCTTAGTCTGAACTGATGATCTGTCATTTGCATGTTTGTTTAGCTGTGCTTAGAATAATGAGCAGAAACATTGATAAGTTGGTGTCTAGAATAAAGACAATTACCAATTTCCTCCCTTTGTGGGAGCCCATCCAAAAGTCACGCAAGAAGAAACTTCGAGGTCACTAAAGTAATTAGAATTGTTAAAACTCAGAAAGGCATAAAGGTCAGAGTGAGGAAGATGAGTTACTTCATCTTCCTTAGGACCACTGACCCAATTCAAGACCACCGACTCCATTCAGATCACACGCTACGCATGCTTAATGACATGTAAGCTTATTTCCATACAAAGCGGAGAATGGGAGGTGTCAACACCATGAATACGCATTTTGTATTTTGGATATTCATAATACGTGGAAATAAAAGGTATCATGTTTGCTTGTATCAGGGCCTGCGACTTAGGGAGCTATCCCACGCAAAAATAAAACATACACTTTCTAACTCTAAACTGTTAAGAGTTTTTGTCCATCTCAGTTGGATATCGATATTAGATCGATATTCATATTTTGGTAAATCATAGTTAGCATAGGAGAAAGGCATGCTTGGTATGTACCTGGGATAGTTAGGGCTAGCTTTTAGTTCTGCAATGTTATTACGAAACATAGATACGGTCTTGGCCAGTTGCCCCTCGTTTCGAAAAAGGGCTATAAAGGGACTTTCTGAAATAACTGAGATGAGATCTCCCCACGGAAAGAAGACAAATCTATTGGCAGCAGAGCACGAGGACTTCGTCTCATCTGTTGGTAGCCATTGCCCCCCCTTTCTTCCTCTCTACTCTTTTACTTTGTTTTTCTTTCTCTCTCTCTCTCTCTTTCTCTCCTCTATCACATTACCATGTTGTGGGTACTTAACAAAGGTGAAAAGGTGATTAAAACTGAAATCCCTTGTGTCCTTTTGCACTCGGAGATCTGTAAACAAACCATCACGACCCTCACTTCTATTAGCAGATGGTGACATTAAACTGGCATCACGGACAGGATTTCTGACAGACAGAAGGGGTTGCAAGGTTGTGTGTAGTCTGTAATAGGGGAAGGACGTTTCACTCCAGCCGCACCTAGCCCGACACCCCGCAAAGGGTGAGCGGTGTCTAGAAAGCAAGGGGGACGACTCGAATTTCCCACAAACTGCACACGCCTAGGTGAAAAGCACCCCATACTCAACTGAGGGCTCTGTCTTCAGATTTTTCACCAAAAGATCTCTTAGTGTAAAAGGGGGAACTGTTTTGGTGGGCGTGTGTGAATTTGGACTGCTTGGTGTAGCGAAGAGACAACCGTAAGTAACTTAAGGAGTACCTCCCAGGCAGATTTTGGTCTCTTCACCCACCCAGGGAAGCGAAGGGCGACACGGCGAAGCTGTTTGTGTCGCAATGTGTAATTAGGTTTTACCTCCCTGTAGTGGTTTTGATCCCTTTATAAAATGACTGAAAACCCTAGTGCAAATAATAAAGCTGCATTTTATGCTCTGCTAGCAAAACATAATGCCCGGCCCTCTCCGGGAGGGGAAGAATGGGCTCAAAATAACTGGTTTAATTTGGAGAGTGTGACTGAGAGAAGATGTTCATTCCAACATGAGACAAAGTTTAAATTTGGCCAAAATAAAACCATAATCAGCTCCTAAATCTGTTTCAGGAGCATGCCTTACAGCAGCTATAGATCACTGCTTTAAGCGATGTAGTGAAGAGAAAGCAATCACAGATTCCCTTCAAAACCTAGTGGAAATTTTACAGGAACAATCAGATGAAGAAAGGAATGAAAATCATTTGCTGCGGGCTGCTTTGAGGGAGGAATATTTTAAGAATTCAAAGAATGCTGACTCACCAAAAGAGAAAGAGGAAAAGAAAACTCCTCACATTAACCAAATATACCCCCAGGAAGAACTAGTGCTAGTGAAAAATTGTGGGGAAAACTGCTGCCCTCCTATGGGACCTCTAATTAAAACAGAATATAATTATATCAATGATGAAGATTTTGAACCGCATATCACCACTAAACAAATACCATACACTGCTACTGAGTGGGCGAAGTTAAAAAAGGAGTACGGGCGGCTTCCCCACGAAGCTGAGACGGAATATGTCTTCCACGTGTCTCTCACCGGAGGAGACCAAATTCAATTCACTGAACAGGAGGCCAGTGGATACTGGGGACATGGAGTTCTCTTAACAACAGGAGACAAACGTAACACATGGTCGCTGACTCAGCGCGCAGCTTTCTGGGCCGGGGGACTCAATCCTTTAGAAAGGGGAGACCCTTTCGCTACAGTTGGTACCCCTGATCAACTTCTAGAAAGCGTCCACAAAGCCGCCTGTCTGCAAATGATCCATGAAAGGAAATTAACTCCTGGATATGAATCCCCCACGCAATTACCTGTGAAACCTGAACTGATGACCCCTTTAATTCGAGGCCTTCCAGAATCACTCAAATCTACAGCAGCTGTCCTTCAAAACACCATAGCTGCTGCAGGTCCTGTAGAGAGGTTGGACAGATTCCTTGGAAACCCGAGCGACCAAACTGCATCTACCGATCCTGGGTTTACTCCATATTCAACCCCCTCTCAGCCGCCAGGTTCACAATCAAATTCACCTGCCGGTGATTGCAAAGTTTGGACATGGAGTGAGGTTGAAGAAGATCTGATTAATTACAGTAGGAAATATGGACCGATAAAAATCCCAGAGGAAAAATCAGAAAAAACAAAAGGTGTCAGGTACATTAGGGCTCCTCATAGTGAAAAACCAAAGAATGTAACCAGAGATCCCTAACCGTCAGCATTGGTGCTTATTAGGTATCAAAAAGGGGGTCCCCAGAAATGCGATGGATGTCTTAGCCCTTGATCAGTTGAGTAAGGTAGTGTCTAACTGGCACTGCCAAAAGCCCCTTCTACCGAATCCGTCACTTCAACCCAGTGCACCCCTCCTCCCTCAGAATCTGGGCAGTGAGTCAAAGCCACTTCTCCCTCAAAGTCCGGCCAATGAGCCAGAACAGATTCTTCCTCAAAACCAGGGAAACTAGACCCTCTGTTTCTTGTCAGTGGGCAAAGAAACGGAGCATAGGTATACCTGAGAATGCTCACTAAAAATAAAACGGGAGATATAACGATCACAGCTATTACAAGTCCTAAACGGGCACCTGTAACTTTTCTGATTGACACTGGGGCACAAATTTCTGCGCTGACAAAGAAAGATGCCCAGAGGTGTGGAATTGTTCCAACAAAGAACCGATATTGTGTTTTAAGTGCCTTGGGCACTTAAACAGAATCTATGAATGGGGCCTTAGTCAAGCTCCCTTTGCCTGGAGAGGAAAACCAACTCTCCATCCATGGGGTGATTGGAGATATTCCAACCAATTTATTAGGGCTGAATGCCCTTGCTAGGAGGCAGTGGGAGGACTCAGAGGGTCTTCTGTGGTCTTTTGGCACACCACATTTTAACATCAGACTGCTCCAAGCTGCAGCCTCCCTACCATTCAGCAAAGTAACTAATGTGAAACAATACCTCCTTCCCCTGGGTGCCAAAGAGGGTATCAAGCCAGTGATACAGGAGCTACGACAACAAGGAGTAATACTTAATACCCATTCTCCTTTCAATTCTCCGGTGTGGCCAGTGCAAAATCCTAATGGGAAGTGGAGGCTGACAATAGATTTTCGTAGGCTAAATGCTAACACAGACCCTCTTACAGCAGCAGTCCCAAATCTAGCAGAATTCATAACATTGATTCAAGAAAAGGCTCATTCAATCATGCCACCTGTAGATGTCAAAGACATGTTTTTTACGACACCTTTACAGCCAGAAGATATGGACCGTTTTGCTTTCGCATGGCAAGGACAGCAACGCACTTTCACTAGGCTTCCCCAAGGGTACAAACATTCTCCTACCCTGGCTCATCACGCTTTAGCCCAAGAGTTCGACAAAGTACCCAAAGCGGACAATCTAGCTGTTCATCAACACACTGATGAGACCCTTGTGGGAGGAGATGAAATAGAAGAAGTGAGAGATACCCAACAGAAAATAACCTCCCACTTAGAAAGCCTTGATTTGCAAATTCCCTCAGAAAAAACCCAAACCCCTTCACATGAAGTGAAATTGTTGGGAATTTGGTGGAAAGGAGGTATGACACGTATCCCACCTGATAGCCTAACCTCTTCAGATCAGATTAAAATGCCTGAATCCAAAAAAGATCTCCAACATGCTTTAGGATTATTAGTGCTCCGGAGAAAACACATCCCAGATTTTCCATAATTTCCAGACCTCTTTACAACTTGTTAAGAAAAGGGACAAAATGGGAAAGGAGTGCTTCCCAAGAAGAAGCACGGCAATTGTTGGTTTTTGAAGCAACAGCCTCACCAAGCCCTGGGCCCTATTCATCCCACAGATGCTTTTCAGGTCTCCTCAGGGTTGTCAGTACACATATGGCACCGGGGTCCTGAGGGTCCGACGAAGCCTGTTGGTTTTTACTCCCGTGGCTTTAAAGATGCTGAAAAAAGGTACACTACCTGGGAGAAAGGATTGTTTGTGGTTAGCTTAGCTCTCCTAGAAGCGGAGAAGATTGCACAACAACGACCAATTGTTTTGAGAGGCCCTTTCAAAGTTATTAAGGCTGTCTCTACTGGCACCACCCCCACGTGACGGGGTGGCCCAGAGGACCTCAGTAAGGAAGTGGTATGCTCAGATTGAACATGATTGTAGCGTCTTCTCAAGAACTGAAGGAGCTGTAAAAAATCTGGCAATCCAAGAAACTGAAAACTTGGGTAGCAGCCAGGACAAACCTGCCTCAGTCATTAGAGTAGCCCCTCCTTTTTCCCCCAAACGGTCAGCAAATTCTTGGCTTACGGATGCTTCTGCCAAGCGAGAAGGAAAGGTGTGGAAACATAAGGCTGTAGCCCTCCACACTTCCTCAAGTGAAGGAATTATCACAGAGGGGGAAGGCAGTGCCCAAGTTGGCAAGCTGATAGCTCTTTGGAGTGTTTTCCAACGTGAGGCACAGAATACTTCTCCTGTCTGTATCTACACCGATTATTCCTATGCTGTGTTTAAGGGATGGACTGAGTGGCTTCCTTTTTGGCAGCAAAAGGATTGTGAAGTTAACAGAATCCCAGTATGGCAAAAGGAAAAGTAGCAAGAAATTCTAAGTATTGCAAGTCCAGGGAATTTTGCCGTGGAGTGGGTAGCCTCTCACCAGACAGATGGAAATCCAGCAGGAGAGTGGAACACTAGAGCTGACGAATTAGCAAGACTAAGTCCTGTGAAAAAAGATCAAATTACAGAGGACTGGGAGCACTTCTTAGAATGGTTGCATGTAAAAAGACAACGCACAGGTGCAAAAGATTTGTACAAAGAAGCCCTTGCTCGCGGTTGGTCTGTTACCAGAGAAATGTGTAAAACATGCATGTCAGCCTGTGAACAACGTCGCAGACGGCTAGAAAGACACCCTTTGGAAGATGACCCTCTGCATTTAAGAAAGGGTAAAGGCTTACGGGAAGCGTGGCAGGTAGATTATATCGGCCCCTTTAAAAAGTCAGGAAGTAAACACTTTGGGCTGGTAGGAGTAGAGATGATATCTGGGTTAGTCCAGGCCAATGCTTTTAAAAGAGCTACAGGAGATCATACTGTTCAAGCATTGCAGGCATGGTTTGGAACTTTCCCAAAACCACAAGAAATTCAATCTGATCATGGGTCTCACTTTACTGCCAAAGTTGTACAGGACTGGGCAAAAGGTGAAGGGATTAAACGGACTTTTCACACTCCTTACTACCCTCAAGCTAACGGCATTGTAGAAAGGACCAATGGTCTCTTGAAAGGACTTTTGAAACCACAGGAGGGAAATTGGGATGTTCGGCTATGGGAAGCTGTGAAAGGTGTGAATGATAGATGGGGGGTAAACGGGTGTCCCAAAATCACTGTCTTTTTCCCAACAGCTCCAAGCATAATTCTCTCACTGCAGGGACCAAATGATCCTAAGAATCCTGCACACTACCCTGGACAACCTGTTTCGGTAGATCTCCCTACCGTAGGAGAAGTACCACTAGTGCTAAAACGCCCTCTGAATAAATATGCATGGCTAGCCTCTGATGCCCTAGGGAGAGAGCATCGGATACATACACGCTGCATCATTCCATCATTCTAATTTTCTGCCTTTTGGTGGCAGACTCTGTTGTGTTCACTTTTCACAGAAGAACTCCGAGGGACATGAAGAAGAGCACATAAACCATGATAAGACTAGTGATACTTTTCTGCATCCTACCACAACACCAGGGCCAAAAACCAGCTGAGTGGCCATGGTCTGAAGCTACCATTAGGTACACTAGTGCTCTAGGATCCTATCCCAGAGATCGTTGCCCAAACCTAGCCACTGTAGCACTGCACGACTCTGAGGTATACCGTCCAAGTGAATGGGGATGGGACTTGAAGGATTGGACTAGAATCCTAAAAGGAACAGGAGGTGAAAAAATTAAGGTAGGATGCAGAAAAGTAGAAGGATCTCTTTACCAGAAAGCTTCCACCATTGCAATCGCTGGAAATGTTCTAAAACCAGATGGGAAAAGTGATTTGCACCCCAACATTACGGCCAAACTCTGCCCTACAATGGAGTGGGTGTGTGACAAACAAACCCCCTTCATCCTGTGTGGTTGTCAGAAGAATGTCGGTAACTACACCTTAGGCCCCAGTACCAACAATGTGGAAATCACAAAGCTTCGCAGAAACAAACTAACTGACTGCTGGTATAACTTTCCTCTAACCAAACCAACCTATGCAACATGCAATTGGCAAAATAACCCGGCAGATCAGCCAAGTCTGACAGGTTTAACTTATAAATTCAAAATAAACGCCGCAGCAAAGCCCATACTGAGTGCAGTAATCACATACCACGGTAGAAGTACCCCCCTTGTGTTAGATGACAAGAATAAAGTTTTTCCACCCTTTATGGTAACTCGAGGTGACGATGTTACAATACGGTGTGGATTAATTGCTGAATTTTTTACCGAACCTGTACACAGTTATAGCATTGGACCTCATGGCCATGTTTTGTTTGGTGAAATTCAAAATCAAGATTGTTGGCTAAACCTTAATTGCTGTACAATTTCCCCATAAAGTCACGTGTGGTAAAAACAATACAAAATACTGGGGGGAACTCAAAGTCGATGTTGCAATACCTACCACCCAACCACCGGTCATGCTAAGCCCGAGAATTTTTGAAATTGGACCACGTATAATCACAAAAACAGGCCAACAACAACTATTGCTCAATCCGGCATGGTCCCTTAAACAAGTCAAGTTGCTGATGCAAAACAATGCCTCAGAAATTCAGCCAGCTTGTTCACCTTTTCTGCAGACTTCCTTCAAGGGGCAGACAACCGGGTTGCAAAAGCGGAACCCTTCTAAGAAACGGACGCAAAGAGACATAACCGGCGTTGTGGGAACAGGATTGGGAATCTTAAATAGTATTGATTCAGAAGTGCTAATGAATAAATTGGCTGCCACAACTACAGATTTGACTAAAATACAACAAGCCATCAGCGGTTGTTATCAAACATATTACCAAATTGAGAAAAGGTAAATGTGAATGACCACAAATTGATAATTGGCATGCTCCGTGCTACGCAAAACAACATTTCTTTGGCTCTCAGCTGCGTCCAGGCTCAATTGTGGATGCAGTCCGTTGCTGCCTCAATTGTAAGAGAAGGCAAAGAAGGCACTTTTCCTACTGAAATTCGGAAAATAATCTGGGACGGTGCCACTGATTTTGAAAGAGAATTCCAATCCTGGTGGAATTTAGTGAATTTTACCTACAATCCCATCACAAACACAGCCACAGCCTTTGTACTAACCATACGTAATGCTTCAGTGCATTGGATAGTCCCTATCATTGCATTAGGGCTGACCCATGATGCAGCTATTCTCTACCCTTTCCAGCACAGAGAATGGGCCCGTCAAACTGGGAAGAAGTGGCAAACTGTTAATTTGGAAACTTGTATTGTCCGAGAACAACAAGGGTTTATCTGTGAAAGCAGTGCAATTAGACCTCAAGACATTTGTTTGGACACAGAACAAAATATCTGTCCTTTTGAAATTCATCCTAACAAGATTCCTGAAACACTGCTTGTGTATATAGGCAATGGATGTGCATGCTTAAGAACTGCATGTGATAAGGTATTTCTAGAAAATGTAGTTGTAGATACTAAAACTCATTCAAATTCTTGTGTTTGTAACTTGACTAAAAGCACAGGATGTGATTTCTCTTATTTAGCCCCACTTACTTCTTATTGTATTTTACAGTCCAATTACACAGTGATCCACCAATTATTGCCTACCCCCACTGGGGTGAACCTTACTTAGGTAAAGCACTTGTTGCTTCACCAGGATTTCATTGGAATTTTGGAAAAGATCAAGAAAAAGAGACAGAAAACCTTGGTAACTGTTGATCACAATGGGAAAGAAACACATTGTTTTCTAGACAGAGGAAAGAAAGATGCTGGACACAGCTGGTGGGATACTCCTTTTGGGTGCTCACCTACTGCTACAGGTGTCCTGAACAAATTGTGTCATCCCATCCTTGTTCTCTTGATTTTAGTTTTGATTGGGTTTGTTTTATCAGCAATCTTACACATCATGAATTGCAGAATGATGAAACGGTTGACATCTGTAATAGATGTGCACAATTTGGACACTATCCCATCCACTGTGGACACCCCTAAGGTTATTGACACAAGATGAACTACATGAGTATTAAAATAAGATAAGACATGATTAAAAATTACATGTGTATTTTGATTAAAAATTACTTATTCCTTCTTTTTCCTTTTCTTTCTCTTTTCTTATTTTCTCTACCCTTTTCTGGGATATGCTACTAACATTAACGAGTCCTGAAGACTTTGCAACAACACTACGAAATCGTGCTGATGGAGCTCTCCTGATGACAATCGTGAGTCATGGGGTGGTGTAAGAGACGGTCTGAAGATCCCTCATCTGCCTCACGATCATCGCCGAGGACAGAGGCTAAACACAGGAGTTCCGACCTGCCTAAGGTGGGATGTCTGCCAACTGTTGCCTGCAGGTGTGCCCGCTGGGAACTGGTACGCATTCCTCAGGAAATTTGTGCAGGTCACAGTGGACTGCGCCGTTCTTGCTGCCCAGGCGGGAAGGACTGCGCTGAAGCGGAAAGGAATGACCTGTCCTCTACACCTGTCCTGTACCTGTTTCCCAAAGCAACGGGCCTCATAACAACGGCTGTAGATTTGCCCCACCTCTTGGGGAAAAGGGCGAGATGTGGGGATACAGCTAGAAAGCAGAAGCGAGAGCACTGCTAAACTCATGCCAGAGGTAGACGCGCTAACGCTGCTAGGCCGCAAACCATAGCAGGCAGTATAGATAGCATAGGAGAAAGGCATGCTTGGTATGTACCTGGGATAGTTAGGGCTAGCTTTTAGTTCTGCAATGTTATTACGAAACACAGATATGGTCTTGGCCAGTTGGCCCTCGTTTCAAAAAAGGCCTATAAAGGGACTTTCTGAAATAACTGAGATGAGATCTCCCCACGGAAAGAAGACAAATCTATTGGCAGCAGAGCACGAGGACTTCATCTCATCCGTTGGTAGCCATTACCCCCCCTTTCTTCCTCTCTACTCTTTTACTTTGTTTTTCTTTCTCTCTCTCTCTCTTTCTCTCCTCTATCGCATTACCGTGTTGTGGGTACTTAACAAAGGTGCACTGTTTTGATTAAAACTGAAATCCCTTGTGTCCTTTTGCACTCGGAGATCTGTAAACAAACCATCACGACCCTTACTTGTATTAAAGGATCGTGACACATGTCCAAAAGAAAAAATCACTGGAACAAAAAGAGCAAACTGATCCAAGGTGAACTGATCCACGGTGAAAAACAGAAGCCTACGAAAATCTGGGGGGAAAAAAAAAGGCAACTCACGTGCCCGATTCACAGATGCAACTCCTGCAAAACTTTTGAAGGCAGTCTCACTCCCTCTGCTGAACAATCAACTGGAGGAAATCCCACTCCAAATCTGTGGGAAACAACAAAAGTGGTGCAACAAGCACTTCATAGAATAAAAACTAAAACTCCACCTGAATAAATTAATGCAATTAACATTGCATTAATTTCACCTGGGTTTTTTTTGTTGTTTTTTTTTTTTTTTTTTTTTTTTGAGGAAATCTGTTTCTTTTCTCTTTTCTAAGAATGTCAAACATCCCTGCATTGACGATAAAGAAAGCAGTTTGAGGGCAGAGAAAGTACAAGCAGCAGAATCACATCTAAATGTGATAACCATTTACTCACGTGGACGCTGTCCCTTTGTGTTAGCCCCAAGGAGTTGTACTTCTTTTTAATAATCGGTCTAGTGGGCCAAATTTTCACTTTTTAAGAACCTACCAACACATGGGATGGAGCTGCATGAAAACCAATGAAATGTAAAGTGTCACCATAATTGCTTGCATTGTCAGTTTGTTAACGTTTGTCATTTAAGAATTTATACATATTTGAAATCATACAAATATGTTCTAACCTTCCCAGTTCTGCCTCAGAAGACTTCAAAATTATTATCATTCAGCTAATTTTTTAAATTTACTATTTAGTGAATTAAAGAATCTTGACAAAACACAAGCAAATGCTAGAGAAGAAATGATTAAATCCCCCTTCCAGGGGACCCCAGGCGCTGACGGCTGCCACCGGCGTGCGCCAGGTCGGGACCGGCAGGCAGGGCTGCACCCCGCGTCTGCCACAACACCTGCAGCTTCTGCAGCCTGAAACACAGCTGGCTCAGGGGTTTCAATCAAGAGCCAAAAGATCTTGCTGGTCAATTTGGGGCAGAGAAAGGTCATCACTTCTAGCATGGCATAAGCCTGCCACTACATTTCTGTGAAGGACAATCACCTTGTTGCAGTGAAACTCCTGGGTAAAATACTGAAGCGCTTTCAGATTCATATTATCCGACATTTCGGTGACCTTCTTTTATACCTGCATTGCTTCATACTGCTGGTTGTGGGCACAAGTTCTTTGTACACTATCCTGGAAATTAAAAAGATCAGAAACAACACCCACCCCTCCCCCACCACCACCCCTTCCCCAGCCACAACCCTAACAAAACCAACCTCCAGAATGTTCAGGAGTTCAAATGAGAACAAGCATAGATGGGGCATAAAAAAATGGATCCTCCTTAGACATTTGTGCATGCAGTGCCCTGCAATCCACTAAGTTCTACTTCTCGTACACCAAATACCTGTCTTCGGAACTCCTTGTTCTCCATTCAAACCCTTCTGGGAGGGTAATCGAGGAGATACTCTTACATATTTTGAGCACATCTTGCACTAGGCAATTAAATCCAGTGCGCAGCATTACCTGACGAACTGAGGCGGTGACAAGGTCAATTAAGACCTGTTCATATCTTCATTTGGAGCTCTTCCAACTGCTTGAAAAGTGAAGCCTTGGACATTGAAGGTTCAGACTAAGGAAAATCCAAAACGTGGACAGCATCGCCCTTCTGCTGGAAGCCTTCAAGTTCACCACTGCAGTCTGCAGCCTACACAGATCATCTGAGGATTGTAAAAGTTCTCCAAGGAAGAACAAGAACAAGGCTAATGCATGCACACAAACGCTGATCAAAAGCACTTGATGCTCTTGGACAAAAAGATGTAACCTTCACTTTTGGAAAGACAAGGTGACTATGGTTGTCTCCACAGTACTCGTAGGAAAAAATCCCTGAAGTTTTGTAAAACCTCTTTTCAGGGCTTTGTGAACTTCATTTTTGTTAAGAATGGGGGAACACAGAGAGACCTGTCACTTTTTTTGCAGAATGCCATAGAAACTGCTACACTCACTTCAACAACAGTCCACGTAACCTTCTCTGCAAATACTGACCATATGCAGTTCTGGTTGATACAAACCCCCATTACCTAAGAAAAGGAACAACTCGGCAAGCAGTTTGCAAAGATGAACAACTTAGCACGACTGCGGCTGATGACATGCCCTGACTTTTTTTACCTTCAGCTGTGGGTGCCGTACCTTCCTACCCTCGCACATGCCACTCCAAGCTGCTTGCGTGGAGCTCTCGCACCACCTATGCCAGCAACTGTGCCAAGCCGCCACCCTTCTTCAGCACCATCGCACCTACCACAAGGTAGCTGAATCAGAGGGAAAAGGAGGTCGCCAATGGAGGGAAGTTGTTCCCCCTGACAGCTAAGCTCCGACTCCGGGGTCCCTTATGTCCTTCCCAGGACGGGCGGGAAAACGCCTCGGCGGAGCGCAGCGCTGGGCGGGAGCGGCCGGCAGAGCACCGAGCGCGCTCCCCACTCCCTCCCGCCCGCGCCGCTGCGGAGACCCCGGCTTCGCCGGAATCGGCCACGTGCTGCACGGAGGGCAGCGCGGCAAAGGCGGTCGCCCCTCGTTACCCTAGGAAGGCCGGCCTCGGATCCCCGCTCTCTCCACCGGCACGGGCAGTGCCGGCAGACTGTCGCTGCGGCCGCCGCTGGCCGAAAGCCTCGCCGCGCACCGCCCGGCCGGCCCCGCCGCTCCGCGGGGTCACACGGCACCTGCCGTGGGCGGCAGCCGAGCGACAGCAAGCAGAAGCGCTCACCGCCGCGCCACTCGCCGCCCCGCCCGGGCGCTCCTCTCCTCGCGCTACCACCATGGCGCCGGCCCGCCCCGCCTTCCCCGTCGCCTGCGGCGCAACGCGGGTGCTCCGAGCCACGCAGCACGCGTGCGGCCGGGCCCTGCCGAGCCGCAGGCGGAGCCGGGGCACGGCCCGCGCGGGAGAGCTTCCGGCGAGGCTGGGCGGGCGGCGAGCGCGGCCGAGCGTGAACGCGCCAGGCGGGGTCGGCCGGCGGCGCGATGGGGAGCTAGATGGAGGCGGCAGCACCGCGCGGCATAAAAGAGCTGATCGTCCCGCAGCCGCCCGCTCCGCAGCCCCTCGGCTGCTGTCGAGAAGGGCCCCGGCCCTGGCCGCGCCGGTGGCGAGGTGGCTCCGCAGACCTCAGGCAGCCCTGGCAGGGCAGGGGAGCATGGCGAGCAGCCCCGGCGCCGCGCAGCCGTCTGTAACGCGCGGTGAGAGCCGCCGGGAACTATTTTGCACCTCCCGGGGGGCTGGGGAAGAGCACGGAGACCACGCAGCATGTCGCTGCCGTTAGGGAAAATTAATCCACCATGCCTGAGGTTGATGTCCGAAAAGGAGACAGAGGAGTCCTGCAACATTCTTCGACTACAGGGAGAGTCCATGGGGCTTTTCCCATGGGGTCTGTCAAACGGTTGCGGGATGCAGCCCCCTTTTGATGTCAAGTTCCCAGCCACAGCACCCTCTTCCTTTTCCCCACTGGCTGAGGTATTAGGGGGATACAGACTTCCGGAACTGCCTACTCTATGCCCTCCTCTAATATGCACCCCCCTTTTGGCATCGAAAAGGAAGAAAAAAAACCATTTCTAATGCTATTAAGTCTTTGTTGCCTTGCTCTAGGTTCAGGAATTTAACACGGCCCTGATTAATCAACAGTCTCTGATGATTAGTAACAGTTCTAGAGAACTAATACTTTCTTCTGTTACTTCACTCCCCGTAAGTTCCTAGCCTTGTCTACAGGCCAATTCACACGGTCTGTTTGTAAAGACTCATCCATCTCATTCCTTTTAATCCCTCCTTTTTTTTATTTGATCTGTATTTGTCTTTACAAACCTTAATTACCATTGATTTAATTTTTTCTTCTTGAGTCTTCTGGGCTTTTGCTATTATTTTCAGTGAAATCCTTTTCAGTCCTTTTGTAGTCATTTCTGAATCAGGTAGGCATGGCTGCTAGCAGCATCCCCTTGACCACCTGCTGAAAGAGCTGCACCCAGCATGGTGTCACGCATGGTCAAAAGATTAGAGTTGCTATAGCATAGAAGAGGAGAAATGGTATTCATTTAGCCCATAGCTGGCCAGTTAACCATGAAAACATGTCCCATTACCATCTTTTCAACACTTGGACAGGTCCATGAGCTGAGGTTATTTCCTCTGTTATTTGACCACTTTTCCGCTGTCATCTGCTTGCAAACAGCAGCTCGAGTCATTTAATTTCCCACAAACTCCTCCTTCTTCTGCTAACAGATAATCTAATACCATCCAATGTTGAAAATGCCACTTTCCTCATTGAAGTGGGTTGCTCAGCAAGACGGTCAAGAGCTGTGGCTGGCTGGTTGGTAATTATTTCTGAGACAGCTTGTACCCTAATTATCTCATTCAAATGATAAATGGGTTCCCAGGCATCTGGGATTAATTCCTTAGGTTTCCAAGTGGCTGGTCCATCATGTTGCGTAACTTGTTCTGGTGGCCATTCATCTTTTCCCCCTTTTGGGGTGCTCCCTGCAGCCAAGGCTGCATCAGCTGACTGCTTTTCTCGAATTAAATCATCACAGATTTTGATTCCTAAGCGATTTCCCTGAATTTGTAGTAGCAAAAAGAACAACGGTCTAATATACCCCAGGGATATACCATATCCCTGACCAGTTTGGAGGTAACCTGAGCTAAGCATGTTGGCCACAAATCCAATCATGTCCTTTCAAAGCCCGTGTTCCATTAGCAAAGGGGCCTTCCTACCCTTGGTCATCAATTGGTGGGTCAAAATACTGCGGGTTTCCCGGGCCTAACGGTCCTCCAACAATAGCTGCCCCACCCTAAGGGTCACAGCATTTGCATTTCCAAGCTCCCACACAGGGTTCCCATCTACATTTACATCTGCAAGTTGCTTGCTTGGATTTGGAGCAGAACTCACTAAAAGGCTTTGAGTTCCAATCTGCTGTTGCCATTCCCACTGATAATCACAAACAACATGTCTTCTACTTGTGGGATTTTTGTGGGGACAGCTTAAAAATAGGTGGTCAAAAAAACCCCTTGTCCCTCCGCATTGCTTTACAGGCTTCCAAATGTTTTTGGTAAGAACACCTTACGCAGCTACCATTAGTGAGCTGAACAGCTCTTTGATTGCAATTGTCTTGATATTTGGAACAATTGTAAGGAGGGCAATTGTGGGTCCAAACCCAATTGTTTAAAGCCAGAGGGAAAGTCAATTGACAAACGCCTTTTCCTACATAGACCCGCCCTGTCCTGTTTAGGCAATAAGTGCCTGTTGGAGAAGAATGAAGTGGCCATGGACTTCCTTCTTTGGCCCCAAATCCCATCCTAGTGTGGCCCTCACATTGACCCACCATTTAGGTTCAGCTGGGCTAGCCAACCATGGCCACTCTTCAGATCCTCCTGGCCCTCCACAGAGCCAGCAATTGCTAAGGTGAAAAACTTTTGCTACTTCTTCTGCTAAGGCTGCAAATTGATTCTCCCACTCCTGGCCTAAACTTAGCTGACCATATAAAAGTAGAGTTATTAAGGAAAATGTTTTAATAGTGTGATCTAATTAGCTAGTCTAATTTTCACGTTGTCTTCTGCACCACCTGTGGCAATTGAAGACACAGAAACCACTTAACATAAAAGAATCCAGCAAGTATTAGCTCCCCAGTGAGTGGAGATTCTAGAGGAGGGATACCCATAGAGACTATTTCAGCAGGTGGTCTGTGGGTAGGCACGCAGGGCTTCCTCTGATGTCGAAGCACTGGCCCACTCCTGCAGAGTGTCAGTCACAGCCTCCCGGCCTTCTCCTCCAGCTGAGATGTGCAAATCTCTGAGGCTTCAGAGACCTTGACGCGAGAGTGACGGGTCCACCTGTGTCCAGCTGTCTTCATGGCTGTTTCTGTCGTCAGTGACACTTGGAATGGGCCACGCCATTTCAGAACCACTGGCGCTTCTTTCTACTCCTTAACTAGGACTCAATCTCCTGGTTGGATGTTACAAGCAGCAAAGTCCAAAGGTGGGGCTTGTGCCAGCTGAGCTTCCTGTTGAAGGGGTTTTACAAGAAGCAGCATCCTGGCCACAGATGGTTTTAAATATACATCACTTACCTCTACTCCCCCACTAGGTTGAGACTTACCCGGGTAATTCATAACAACGACGGAAAGGGGGAGAACGGAATCTCTCTTCTGGCTCGGGCTCTCATTCTCGCCAAAGCCAATGTCCAAAGCCCTAGCCATGGCATCTTGGTTTCTATTACCAGCTTCAAAAGGTGTTTATTTCTCTATTCATTGTTTTCTACCCGAGCCGAGCTCTGGGGGTGCCAGGGCCTATGGAGGTTCCATTGTGTTCCTAAAGAAGCCAAAACCCCTTGAAGGATCTTTCCTGTAAAATGAGTTCCCCGATCTGAGTCTATTGCTTCTAAGATGCTGTATCTTGGAAAGATTTGTTCCAAAAATGCCTTAATACCTGATGCTGTCGTTGCTGAAGCAGTTGGAAATGCTTCTGGCCACCTTGCTAGCTGACAATACCATTACCAGAAGAGATGAAGCCTTCCCACTTGGGGCATCTCAGGAAAATCCACCTGGCATCTTTGGAAGGGACCTGCAGCCCAAGGCCTCCCTCCCCTGGCAAGTTACTTTGTAACTTGGCTGTTTGCTTTAGCACAGATCAAGCAACCTTCAACACCTCGTTCTGCCAGTCTAAAAAGACCCCCAGCAACATCCAGCATGAGGAAGGCTTCTGCCAATCCTCAGGAGGTGCAAGGACTCTCTTCACGGAGTTCTTTTAAGATTGGTAGGGCCAAAGCTTCTGGTATCTCTTGTTTGCCATCCCTTGTAAACCAATTATTGCCTTTTTTCTCTGCCACACGGCTTTTAACTGTATCTCAAACTCCTCTGGGAGAAAAGACAGCTTCCTGGCCAGTGATGGAGTCACTGGGAGCAAAGGGGGCATCTTGGAGAGTTCTGGCAGAAGTGTTGCTTTCTGACTTTCTTCATCCACCAAAAAGGAGACAGAGGAGGCCTGTAACATTCTTCAACTACAGGGAGAGGCCATGGGGCTTTTGCCATGGAGTCTCTCAACTGATTGCGGGATGCAGCCCCCTTTTGATGCAAAGTTCCTGGCAACAGCACCCTCAGAGGTACTCGGGAATTACAGACTTCCGGAACTGCCTACTCTATGCTCCCCTCTAATATGCACCCCCCTCTTGGTATGGAAAAGGAAGAAAACGAAACTATTCCTAATGCTATGAAGTCTTTGCTGCCTTGCTCTAGGTTCAGCAATTTAACACGGCCTTGGCTGAGCAACAGTCTCTGTCGATTAGTAACAGTTTCTAGAACTAAGACTTTCTTCTGTTACGCCCCTACCAGTAAATTCCTAACCTTGTCTAAGGACGGATTCACACGGTCTCTTTGTAAAGACACATCTATGTTACTTCTTTCACTCCCACACCTTCTTGGCGGTGGGATGGCTCCCCCCGGCACAGCACCTGGCACAAAACCCCCCTATGCACATACATGCACACCTGCACTTACCCTGCACTCCGCTGCACACACACACACACACCTCCCGCACACTAACACCCCCCTCCACATCCCTGCCATGCTACTTGCAGTGGCCCCGCCCCTGCCATCCCGGCCGGCTGGCAGCACTCACTCCTCACATGCCTTGCGTTTCCTTGCTGCCCTCTCTGTAGCCTTCCCTCAACCTGCCTTTTCTCCCCTGCCTTGCATTGACTTGCTCACCCATCCCCCACCTGACTTCCTTTCACATTCGTCTAGCTCTGGCCTCACCTTTCCTTTTCCTTCTAGGACCGGCCTCACCTTTCCTTTTCCTTCTAGGACCCTCATTGCCTTGCCTCGCCTCGCCTCGCCAAGCCACCACTTGCCTTGCCCTGCCCTTGAACCCCTCCCTTGCCTTGCATGACCTTGCTCAGCCCTCCCCCACCTGGAATTCAAGACCCCTTTTCAATGCCATTTCATGGCCTTGCCCTGCCCTTTCTGCTCCTCCTAGGAATCTCAAAGCTCTCAAGCATCTCCCGTGTTTCAGGATCACAGGAGAGGAAGACCAGGGGACGACGCGTGTTGCCACACTCATCTCTATGGGCAGCCTTGGTCTGGGAGCAATCCTTGCATGTCTTGAATCTTGCAAGGGCAATTCACATTTTGCCCTTGGGCTCGGGGACCAGAATGAGAGTTCTTTTGCCTACAAAGGAAAGCAGGTAGCTCAAGTCTTTGAGGTGCAGAGGAGACATGACCCACGCGGGATCAAGGCCACACAAAGCACTTGGTCCTGGCCACTTTTGTGTACCAGCAGTCCTTGAATGTACTTCTCACCTGCCTTGCCTGGCCTTGCCTTGGCAACACAACAGTTTCCTTGTCTTGCCCTGCTAGCTCTCTGGAGCCCTCTGGAGCCTTGCATTCCTTTGCATGGCCATGCCCCGCCCTTGACCTGCCTACCGCTTTCCTCCAAGGCCTTGACTTGCCAAGCACTTCCTGTTTCTGCCTGGCCTTCCCATCAGTGGACTTTCCTTCCTACGGCCAGCCTTGCCTCTAACGTCTGGGCCTTCTCTTGCCTACCACTCCATTTGCTTTGCCCTCACTGCTCTGGCCTTGCTTACCTCTCCCTTGACTTGCCCACAATTGCCTGCACTTGCTTTGCAGCGCCTTGCCTGCATGGAAGGCGAGGGCAAGAGTGGTAGGCAGGGCAAAGCAAAGCCAGCAAGTTGTAGGTAGTGCAAGGCAAGGCAGCAGAGGCAAAGGAAGCAGAGCAAGGGTAGCTTAAGAAGAACTAGACAAGGTACTGAAGGCAAGGCAAGGCCAAGAGACTCGGAGTGCCTTTCCTTGCCAAGGCAAGGACATAGTGCCAGTGTTGCTGGAGCAGATGTTAAGGTAGCACGGGGAGGAATAGAAAGTGCTGAGAACAGCGTGTGTGCTGCTAGTTTGAGGGGTGCAGTTGAAGTTGCAGGCAGCAAGATCTTCCTCAGCCCGCACTCTTTTGAGCTCTGTTTTTGCCAGATGGTTTCAAGTTGGTGGGCAGAATCTGCGAGAGGGCAAAGATTGCTTTGGGCCAAAGAGGTTTGTCTGCCTCTTGGAGTGCGGTAGAAAGAAGAGTCCGCTCTTGGAAGGGGAAGATGAGGGAAATCTTTTTGTCCTGAGGTGCTGTTGATTTGACTGCAGGGACGTTTGCAACTTGCCTCTGCCCTTGGGGTGCTTTCGAGCAGCGCCAGGCGCTTGGCCTTCTTTTGCAAGTCGTCAGCGCCATCGTGTGCTTGTTTCGAGGAGCGCTGACAGTGCCGGGGAAAAAGCCAAGCGCTTCGCTGGCGCCGCCCCAAGTCGTGTGCGAGCAGTTGCTGGAAGAGCTCCGCTGTGCATCCTGCCTCTTGGAGACACAAAAGAATGTGATCCTGCGCGTAGCGGGGAAGCAAGAGGAATCTTTTCTGTGTTGGCTGTGCAGTTACTAAGCGGCAAAAGTCAAGGCAGCTGCAGCACGGCCTCTTTCTTTCAGAACCTTTTCTGTGCCATCATGAACATGCTCAACATGCAACTCGCACCCACTGAACTGCATCAAAGGTCCTGGAGAGACGCACTTTCCTTCAAGCTCTAGCTACCATCCTACCCTCCACCTCTCGCCGATCCCAAAGCCCTTCCGAACATGCAGCAGCTGCACGCAGAGAACAAGTGCTAGAAGAAGGCGTTGGCCTTCAGAGTCCCTCTAAAGTCTGTAAACTAGGCGAAACATTGCAGTGACCAGCACTTTCCTTCGCAACTATCTACAGAGCGTCATCACATTCTCTCAGAGTGGCTAAGTCCACCCTTGCAGCACAGCAGCGTTTCCAGCCACAGTTGGGACTGAGAGATGGGCCAGGTGAGAAAGCATTTGTTGACTATCCCTCGTCTCTGGAAGACTTGATACTCGCAGCGCAATCACGTGCACACACCTTCAGTGTGGCCAAGTTCAAGCAGCTAGAGCTCACAGAGACGGGAGAGGCAGGAGAGAAGCCGTTCCAAAAGTACCGTGTACTTAGGGCAGCATTCAAACTGTGCACAGCACTCTACAGCACTGTAGACCGTGGCTTCTCTGACAAGACGTGCCATCCCATTGTTGGCTCTCGCAGCTCGCTTGCTAGCTGCTCTCCTGAAGAGAAGAACTAGGAGGAAAAGCCAATGCTGGGCTGCACCTTCCCCTTGCCTCCCGTAAAGCCACTTCAACTCCCCGCTGCACTCTCTACTTCCCCTCTCCTTGCCATCGACCGCTGTGTTTTCTGCATCTCGGAGCCCAAAGGTAAGCGCCAAGTGTTCCCAGGGATGCTTGGAAGAGGGAGAAGTAGTAGCACAAGTAGCTGCCGTTGAACTTCCTCCTTCTCAATGCTAACGTGAAGTCGGCAGGCAGGCGAGCGCCAGCCACGCTCCTTTCTCAGTTTGGACGCTGCGGACACGAGCCCGGTGCTCGGCGCCTTCGTTCGGCCTCTTTAGTAGCCATGTGGCGCTTTCATTCTGCCGGAGTCGAAGCGTCGTCTACTTGTGGCACAAAGAGCACGGTGCCGGCAGCCAAATGCTCCAGCCGACTGCTTCTGCCGACACACGCCTGGGCTATGCACTTTGCCTCTCAGCGACATACAGCAGCACATTCGCTCTAAATGTAAAGATTCTCGGCTACGTCTGGCACAGAGAACAGTTTTAGTTCAACGGGCTTACCCAGAGCATGCCCCCGACGCGTGGAAACCTGTATTTGCACCACATTCCAGTGGCAGTCCTCTTTCCTTTACAGGCTGCACAGCGCCGGCAGATGGCCGTGCGCTCTGCACCTGCCTTCTCACTTCCAAGTAGCACCGCGCACATTAGAGCCTTGCAGCGAGAGAAGACGCGGCTAGGCGTCTCGCCCAGAAGAACGTGGCAGGGCGAAAAGGTGTTCTTCTTTTGTCTTCCTCGTCGCCCAGAGTGTGCTGCTGTGTTGAAAGTCTTGGCCAGCGAAAAGCTACACCAGCAAGTGTTTCTCTCCTGATGCATTGCGCTGAGCGAGAGCTGAGGAAAATGCTTGCACAGCACACTGTGGATGCGTGCAGTACACACGCTGAAGAGCGGCACGGCTAAAAGTCATCGCGGGGCTTCAGTTCTGTCCAGAGCACAGAAGGCGAAGAACGAAGCAGCTGAGCACCGGCTGCATGTACTCAGTGGAGCGAATTTCACATGTCCAGCCAAGAGCTGCTTCACAAGCACATTCAGCTGAGAATGCTCTGGCTGCTTCACAAAGGAAGGTGCTGTGTTGCACTCCTGGACACTACCTGGCCAGTAGCAGGTTCTTACACCTTCAATGCTGCAGAGTCCATGCAGCTGGAGCACAGGCAGAAGGACTCGTCCAGCTAGAAGGCGTTCCTCAAGTACCCCCCTCTTCCAAGTAGCCTTGAAACTGAGCACAACACACTGCGGCTGGGCAGCTTCCTTCTCAGATAGACGTGCCGTCACATTATGCACTCTCACAGCTCCGTTGCCCACTTGCAGCAGCTGCTGCCAAAGAAAAAGGCTCCAGAAGGAAAAGCCACTGCTGGGCTGCCCTTTCCCCTTGCCTCACGTCAAGCCCCAGAAACTGTCCGCTGCACTCTCTATTTCCTTTCTCCGCCGTATGGCGAAACATTAACGTAATGGCAGTTCTTTCCAGGGCAAAGCTGGAAGAGAAATAGGTAGCCGCACAAGTAGCTGCAAGTTGAACTTTAAGTTTCGAGCTGCTAACGTGAATCCGAAAACAAGCGAGTGGCAGCCACGCTTCCTCTTGCAGCCTGTGCGATGCACACACCAGCTCCGTGCTCTGCCTTCATTCATACGCCCTTCGTAGCAGGTCGCGCTTTCGTTTTGCTGGAGACGACCCGTCGTCTACTTCTCGCGCAGAGAGCACGGTGCCGGCAGCCAAATGCTGCAGGCTGCTGCTTCTGCCGAAACACGCCTGGGTTATGCAATTTCTCTCTAGCGCTGAAGTAGTACCACATTCTCTTTGCTTTGCAGCCAGCATCTTTACGGAAAGATTCTCGGCTAGTCTGGCATAGAGAACAGCTTTATTTTAGCGGGCTTAGCCGGAGCATGCCCCCGACGCGTGGGAACTTGTATTTGCACCACATTCCAGTGGCAGTCCTCTTTCCTTTACAGGCTGCACAGCGCCGGCAGATAGCCGTGCGCTCTGCACCTGCCTTCTCACTTCCAAGTAGCACCGCGCACATTAGAGCCTTGCAGGGAGAGAAGACTCGGATAGGCGTCTCGCCCAGAAGAACGTGGCAGGGCGAAAAGATGTTCTTCCTTTCTCCTTCTTCTTGCCCGAATTCTGCTGCTGTGTTGAAAGTCTTGGCCAGCGAAAAGCTACACCAGCAAGTGTTTCTCTCCTGACGCATTTCGCTGAGCGAGAGCTACGCGGACAGTGTGGACCCTGTGAAACAGCAAGAAAATGATTGTACGTCGAGCTGAGGAAAATCCGTGCACAGCGCACTGTGGCCGCGTGCAGTGTTCGCGCTGAAGAGCGGCAAAGCACAAAGGCATCGCTGGGCTTCAGTTCTGTCCAGACAGCAGAAGGAGAAGAACGAAGCAGCTGGGCACCGGCTGCATGTACTCAGTGGAGCGAATTTCACATGTCCAGCCAAGAGCTGCTTCACAAGCACATTCAGCTGAGAATGCTCTGGCTGCTTCACAAAGGAAGGTGCTGTGTTGCACTCCTGGACACTACCTGGTCAGAAGCAGGTTCTTACACCTTCAATGCTGCAGAGTCCATGCAGCTGGAGCACCCCCAGAAGGACGCGTCCAGCTGGAAGGCGTTCTTCAAGTACCCCCCTCTTCCAAGTAGCCTTGAAACTGAGCACAACACACTGCGGCTCGGCAGCTTCCTTCTCAGATAGACGTGCCGTCACATTATGCACTCTCGCAGCTCCGTTGCCAACTTGCAGCAGCTGCTCCCAAAGATAAAAGCTCCAGAAGTAAAAGCAACTGCTGGACTGCCCTTTCCCCTTGCCTCACGTCAAGCACCTGAAACTGTCCGCTGCACTCTCTATTTCCATTCTCCGTCGCATCTACCACTGTAATGTCTGCATCTCGAAGCATAAACCCCGGCAAAATTCTTTCCAGGGAAAGCTCGAAGAGAAATAGGTAGCAGCACAAGTAGCTGCAAGTTGAACTTTCTGTTTTCAACTGCTAACGTGAATCCGAAAACAAGCGAGTGGCAGCCATGCTTCCTCTTGCAGCCTGTGCGATGCACACACCAGCTCCGTGCTCTGCCTTCATTCTCACGCCCTTCGTAGCAGGTCGCGCTTTCGTTTTGCAGGAGACGAACCGTCGTCTACTTCTCGCGCAGAGAGCACGGTGCCGGCAATCAAATGCTGCAGGCTGCTGCTTCTGCCGAAACACGCCTGGGCTATGCAATTTCTCTCGAGCGCTGAAGTAGTACCACATTCTCTTTGCTTTGTAGCCAGCATCTTTACGGAAAGCTTCTCGGCTACGTCTGGCACAGGGAACAGCTTTATTTTAACCGGCTTACCCGGAGCTTGCCCCGACGCGTGGCAACTTGTATTTGCACCACATTCCAGTCGCAGTGCTTTCCTTTACAGGCTCCACAACGCCGGCAGATGGCAGTGCTTCTCTGCACCTGCCTTCTCACTTCCAAGTAGCACCGCGCACATACGAGCCTTGCAGGGAGAGAAGACGCGGCTAGGCGTCTCGCCCAGAAGAACGTGGCAGGGCGAAAAGGTGTTCTTCTTTTGTCTTCCTCGTCGCCCAGAGTGTGCTGCTGTGTTGAAAGTCTTGGCCAGCGAAAAGCTACACCTACGTTTCTCTCCTGATGCATTGCGCTGAGCGAGAGCTGAGGAAAATGCTTGCACAGCACACTGTGGATGCGTGCAGTACACACGCTGAAGAGCGGCACGGCTAAAAGTCATCGCTGGGCTTCAGTTCTGTCCAGAGCGCAGAAGGAGAAGAACGAAGCAGCTGAGCACCGGCTGCATGTACTCAGTGGAGCGAATTTCAAATGTCCAGCCAAGAGCTGCTTCACAAGCAGATTCAGCTGAGAATGCTCTGGCTGCTTCACAAAGGAAGGTCCTGTGTTGCACTCCTGGACACTACCTGGTCAGAAGCAGGTTCTTACACCTTCAATGCTGCAGAGTCCATGCAGCTGGAGCACCCCCAGAAGGACGCGTCCAGCTAGAAGGCGTTCTTCAAGTACCCCCCTGCTCCAAGCTGCCTTGAAACTGAGCACAACACACTGCGGCTCGGCAGCTTCCTTCTCAGATAGACGTCCCGTCACGCTATTCGCTCTCGCAGCTCCGTTGCCCACTTGCAGCAGCTGCTCCCAAAGAAAAAGGCTCCAGAAGGAAAAGCCACTGCTGGGCTGCCTTTTCCTCTTGCCTCACATAAAGCACCTGAAACTGTCCGCTGCACTCTCTATTTCCTTTCTCCGCCGTATGGCGAAGCATAAACCTAACCGCAATTGTTTCCAGGGGAAAGCTGGAAGAGAAATAGGTAGCAGCACAAGTAGCTGCAAGTTGAACTTTAAGTTTCGAGCTGCTAACGTGAATCCGAAAACAAGCGAGTGGCAGCCACGCTTCCTCTTGCAGCCTGTGCGATGCACACATCTGCTCGGTGTTCTGCCTTCATTCTTACGCCCTTCGTAGCAGGTCGCGCTTTCGTTTTGCTGGAGACGAACCGTCGTCTACTTCTAGCGCAGAGAGCACGGTGCCGGCAGCCAAATGCTGCAGGCTGCTGCTTCTGCCGAAACACGCCTGGGTTATGCAATTTCTCTCTAGCGCTGAAGTAGTACCACATTCTCTTTGCTTTGCAGCCAGCATCTTTACGGAAAGATTCTCGGCTACGTCTGGCACAGGGAACAGCTTTATTTTAACCGGCTTAGCCGGAGCTTGCACGGACGCGTGGCAACTTGTATTTGCACCACATTCCAGTGGCAGTCCTCTTTCCTTTACAGGCTGCACAACGCCAGCAGATAGCAGTGCTTCTCTGCACCTGCCTTCTCACTTCCAAGTAGCACCGCGCACATTAGAGCCTTCCTTGCAGGGAGAGAAGACGCGGATAGGCGTCTCGCCCAGAAGAACGTGGCAGGGCGAAAAGGTGTTCTTCATTGTCTTCCTCGTCGCCCAGAGTGTGCTGCTGTGTTGAAAGTCTTGGCCAGCGAAAAGCTACACCAGCAAGTGTTTCTCTCCTGATGCATTGCGCTGAGCGAGAGCTGAGGAAAATCCTTGCACAGCACCCTGTGGATGCGTGCAGTACACACGCTGAAGAGCAGCACGGCTAAAAGTCATCGCTGGGCTTCAGTTCTGTCCAGAGCGCAGAAGGAGAAGAACGAAGCAGCTGAGCACCGGCTGCATGTACTCAGTGGAGCGAATTTCAAATGTCCAGCCAAGAGCTGCTTCACAAGCAGATTCAGCTGAGAATGCTCTGGCTGCTTCACAAAGGAAGGTGCTGTGTTGCACTCCTGGACACTACCTGGTCAGAAGCAGGTTCTTACACCTTCAATGCTGCAGAGTCCATGCAGCTGGAGCACCCCCAGAAGGACGCGTCCAGCTAGAAGGCGTTCTTCAAGTACCCCCCTGCTCCAAGCTGCCTTGAAACTGAGCACAACACACTGCGGCTCGGCAGCTTCCTTCTCAGATAGACGTCCCGTCACGCTATTCGCTCTCGCAGCTCCGTTGCCCACTTGCAGCAGCTGCTCCCAAAGATAAAAGCTCCAGAAGGAAAAGCAACTGCTGGACTGCCCTTTCCCCTTGCCTCACGTCAAGCACCAGAAACTGTCCGCTGCACTCTCTATTTCCATTCTCTGTCGCATCTACCACTGTAATGTCTGCATCTCGAAGAATAAACCCCGGCACAATTCTTTCCTGGGAAAGCTGGAAGAGAAATAGGTAGCAGCACAAGTAGCTGCATGTTGAACTTTCTGTTTTCAACTGCTAACGTGAATCCGAAAACAAGCGAGTGGCAGCCACGCTTCCTCTTGCAGCCTGTGCTATGCACACACCAGCTAGGTGCTTCTGCCTTCATTCTTATGCTCTTCGTACCATTTCGTTCTTTTCATTCTGCCGGAGTCGAACCGTCGTCATCTTGTCGCACAGAGGGCACGCCGGCAGAGAAACCCTCCAGAGAAACGCTCCAGGTTGCTGTCTCTTCCGAAACACACCTGGGCTGTGCACTTTCCTTCGCTGCCCTTGGTAGCACCACATTCTCTTTGCTTTGTAGCCTGAATGTAAAGGGAAAGAGTCTCAGCTACGTCTGGCACCGAGAACAGCTCTAGTTCAACGGGCTTACCCGGCGCTTACCCCGACCCGTGGCAACTTGTATTTGCACCACATTCCAGGGGTAGTCTTTCTTTCCTTTACAGCCTGCACAGCGCCGGCAGATGGCAGTGCTTCTCTGCACCTGCCTTCTCACTTCCAAGTAGCACCGCGCACATTAGAGCCTTGCAGGGAGCAAAGACGTGGATAGATGTGTGGCAGAGAAAATCGTGCAAAGACGAAAAGATGGTCTTCTTTTGTCCTCCTCGTCGCCCAGATTGTGCTGCTGTGCTGAAAGCGTGCGTTTTATTACCCCTTCTCGCAGTAAGACTATGTGCTGCGTTGCAACTGTTGGCCAGCGGAAGGCTAATGCAGCAAGTGCTTCTCTCCTGACACATTTCTCTGAGCGAGAGCTTGTGCGGCCAGTTGGGCTCTGCGAAGCAGAAAGGCTGTACTTGCACGTAGCGCTGAGGAAAATCCGTGCACTGCGCACTGTGGATGCGTGCAGTACACACACTGAAGAGAGCCAAAGCTGAATGCTTCAGTTCTGTCCAGCGCCGGTAAGGGAGAAGAACGCAGCCCCAGGCCACTGGGCTGGTGTGTGCGATGACTAGGAGCTTTGCCGCTCTTCTGCGTGTATACTGCACGCATCCACAGTGCGCAGGGCACGGATTTTCCTCAGCTCTCGCTCAGCAAAATGCATCAGGAGGGAAGCACATGATGGATTAGCCTTGCACTGGCCAACAGTTCCAACGCAGCACCACAGTCTTCTTGCGAGAAGGGGTAATAAAACACATGTATTGTCCCGGAACAGTTCTCTGGGCGAGCCGGAGCCGAGAAGCTTTCCCTTAAGATAAAGACCACAACGCAGACAGAATGTTGTGCTACCTAGCGCTCGAGAGAAATTGCATAACCCAGGCGTGTTTGGGCAGAAGCAGCAGCCTGCAGCATTTGGCTGCCGGCACCGCGCTCTCTGCGCGAGAAGTAGACGACGGGTCGTCTCCAGCAAAACGAAAGCGCGACCTGCTACGACGAGCGTAAGAACGAAGGCAGAGCACGGAGCCGCTGTGTGCATCGCACAGGCTGCAAGAGGAAGCGTGCCTGCCACTCGCTTGTTTTCGGATTCATCTTAGCAGTCGGAAACTTGCAGCTACTTGTGCGGCTACCAATTTCTCTTCCAGCTTTGCCCAGGAGAGAACTGTGCCGGGGTTTATGCTTCGAGATGCAGACATTACAGTGGTAGATGCGACGGAGAATGGAAATAGAGAGTGCAGCGGACAGTTTCAGGTGCTTGACGTGAGGCAAGGGGAAAGGGCAGTCCAGCAGTTGCTTTTCCTTCTGGAGCTTTTTTCTTTGGGAGCAGCTGCTGCAAGTGGGCAACGGAACTGCGAGAGTGCATAATGTGACGGCACGTCTATCTGAGAAGGAAGCTGCCGAGGCGCAGTGTGTTGTGCTCAGTTTCAAGGCTACTTGGAAGAGGGGGGTACTTGAAGAACGCCTTCCAGCTGGACGAGTCCTTCTGGGGGTGCTCCAGCTGCATGGACTCTGCAGCATTGAAGGTGTAAGAACCTGCTTCTGACCAGGTAGTGTCCAGGAGTGCAACACAGGACCTTCCTTTGTGAAGCAGCCAGAGCATTCTCAGCTGAATGTGCTTGTGAAGCAGCTCTTGGCTGGACATGTGAAATTCGCTCCACTGAGTACATGCAGCCGGTGCTCAGCTGCTTCGTTCTTCGCCTTCTGTGCTCTGGACAGAACTGAAGCCCCGCGATGACTTTTAGCCGTGCCGCTCTTCAGCGTGTGTACTGCACGCATCCACAGTGTGCTGTGCAAGCATTTTCCTCAGCTCTCGCTCAGCGCAATGCATCAGGAGAGAAACACTTGCTGGTGTAGCTTTTCGCTGGCCAAGACTTTCAACACAGCAGCACACTCTGGGCGACGAGGAAGACAAAAGAAGAACACCTTTTCGCCCTGCCACGTTCTTCTGGGCGAGACGCCTAGCCGCGTCTTCTCTCGCTGCAAGGCTCTAATGTGCGCGGTGCTACTTGGAAGTGAGAAGGCAGGTGCAGAGCGCACGGCCATCTGCCGGCGCTGTGCAGCCTGTAAAGGAAAGAGGACTGCCACTGGAATGTGGTGCAAATACAGGTTTCCACGCGTCGGGGGCATGCTCTGGGTAAGCCCGTTGAACTAAAACTGTTCTCTGTGCCAGACGTAGCCGAGAATCTTTACATTTAGAGCGAATGTGCTGCTGTATGTCGCTGAGAGGCAAAGTGCATAGCCCAGGCGTGTGTCGGCAGAAGCAGTCGGCTGGAGCATTTGGCTGCCGGCACCGTGCTCTTTGTGCCACAAGTAGACGACGCTTCGACTCCGGCAGAATGAAAGCGCGACATGGCTACTAAAGAGGCCGAACGAAGGCGCCGAGCACCGGGCTCGTGTCCGCAGCGTCCAAACTGAGAAAGGAGCGTGGCTGGCGCTCGCCTGCCTGCCGACTTCACGTTAGCATTGAGAAGGAGGAAGTTCAACGGCAGCTACTTGTGCTACTACTTCTCCCTCTTCCAAGCATCCCTGGGAACACTTGGCGCTTACCTTTGGGCTCCGAGATGCAGAAAACACAGCGGTCGATGGCAAGGAGAGGGGAAGTAGAGAGTGCAGCGGGGAGTTGAAGTGGCTTTACGGGAGGCAAGGGGAAGGTGCAGCCCAGCATTGGCTTTTCCTCCTAGTTCTTTTCTTCAGGAGAGCAGCTAGCAAGCGAGCTGCGAGAGCCAACAATGGGATGGCACGTCTTGTCAGAGAAGCCACGGTCTACAGTGCTGTAGAGTGCTGTGCACAGTTTGAATGCTGCCCTAAGTACACGGTACTTTTGGAACGGCTTCTCTCCTGCCTCTCCCGTCTCTGTGAGCTCTAGCTGCTTGAACTTGGCCACACTGAAGGTGTGTGCACGTGATTGCGCTGCGAGTATCAAGTCTTCCAGAGACGAGGGATAGTCAACAAATGCTTTCTCACCTGGCCCATCTCTCAGTCCCAACTGTGGCTGGAAACGCTGCTGTGCTGCAAGGGTGGACTTAGCCACTCTGAGAGAATGTGATGACGCTCTGTAGATAGTTGCGAAAGAAAGTGCTGGTCACTGCAATGTTTCGCCTAGTTTACAGACTTTAGAGGGACTCTGAAGGCCAACGCCTTCTTCTAGCACTTGTTCTCTGCGTGCAGCTGCTGCATGTTCGGAAGGGCTTTGGGATCGGCGAGAGGTGGAGGGTAGGATGGTAGCTAGAGCTTGAAGGAAAGTGCGTCTCTCCAGGACCTTTGATGCAGTTCAGTGGGTGCGAGTTGCATGTTGAGCATGTTCATGATGGCACAGAAAAGGTTCTGAAAGAAAGAGGCCGTGCTGCAGCTGCCTTGACTTTTGCCGCTTAGTAACTGCACAGCCAACACAGAAAAGATTCCTCTTGCTTCCCCGCTACGCGCAGGATCACATTCTTTTGTGTCTCCAAGAGGCAGGATGCACAGCGGAGCTCTTCCAGCAACTGCTCGCACACGACTTGGGGCGGCGCCAGCGAAGCGCTTGGCTTTTTCCCCGGCACTGTCAGCGCTCCTCGAAACAAGCACACGATGGCGCTGACGACTTGCAAAAGAAGGCCAAGCGCCTGGCGCTGCTCGAAAGCACCCCAAGGGCAGAGGCAAGTTGCAAACGTCCCTGCAGTCAAATCAACAGCACCTCAGGACAAAAAGATTTCCCTCATCTTCCCCTTCCAAGAGCGGACTCTTCTTTCTACCGCACTCCAAGAGGCAGACAAACCTCTTTGGCCCAAAGCAATCTTTGCCCTCTCGCAGATTCTGCCCACCAACTTGAAACCATCTGGCAAAAACAGAGCTCAAAAGAGTGCGGGCTGAGGAAGATCTTGCTGCCTGCAACTTCAACTGCACCCCTCAAACTAGCAGCACACACGCTGTTCTCAGCACTTTCCTTCTCAGCTCTAGGTACCATCCTAAGCCTTCCCTCTCCCAGAGTCAGCATCCAAAGACAACGGCACCACGGACTGCTCACACACTAAAGGCACCAGGACAAAAGGCTCACAAGCTTGGCCTTTGCATTCCCACGGACAGCTCAACAGCTCTAAGCCAGAGAGAGCTCTGCCTCTTGGGAAAAGCCTTTAAAATCCCTAAGAGCACCTGATGTGCACATCCAAACCTGCTTTCCTTGCCAAAGAGAGCAACTACAAGCCCATCTCCAAAGAAACGGCATCCCCTCCTCCAAAATACAACACATCCATCCACTGATCCACCTCCAGTATAGAATAGATCCAACAATTGCCCCTACACGCCCAGGGGCCAGAAGAGAAATGTCTTGCTGGACTATTCCTCCCCATGCTACCTTAACATCTGCTCCAGCAACACTGGCACTATGTCCTTGCCTTGGCAAGGAAAGGCACTCCGAGTCTCTTGGCCTTGCCTTGCCTTCAGTACCTTGTCTAGTTCTTCTTAAGCTACCCTTGCTCTGCTTCCTTTGCCTCTGCTGCCTTGCCTTGCACTACCTACAACTTGCTGGCTTTGCTTTGCCCTGCCTACCACTCTTGCCCTCGCCTTCCATGCAGGCAAGGCGCTGCAAAGCAAGTGCAGGCAATTGTGGGCAAGTCAAGGGAGAGGTAAGCAAGGCCAGAGCAGTGAGGGGAAAGCAAATGGAGTGGTAGGCAAGAGAAGGTCCAGACGTTAGAGGCAAGGCTGGCCGTAGGAAGGGAAGTCCACTGATGGGTAGGCCAGGCAGAAACAAGAAGGGCTCGGCAATCCAAGGCCCTGGAGGAAAGCAGTAGGCAGGTCAAGGGCGGGGCATGGACGTGCAAAGGAATGCAAGGCTCCAGAGAGCTAGCAGGGCAAGGCAAGGAAACTGTTGTGTTGCCAAGGCAAGGCAAGGATAGGCAAGGCAGGTGAGAAGTACATTCGAGGACTGCTGGTACACAAAAGCGGCCAGGACCAAGTGCTCTGTGTGGCCTTGCTTGGCGAGGCGAGGCAAGGCAATGAGGGTCCTAGAAGGAAAAGGAAAGGTGAGGCCAGAGCTAGACGAATGTGAAAGGAAGTCAGGTGGGGGATGGGTGAGCAAGTCAATGCAAGGCAGGGGAGAAAAGGCAGGTTGAGGGAAGGCTACAGAGAGGGCAGCAAGGAAATGCAAGGCATGGGGAAGCATGTGAGGAGTGAGTGCTGCCAGCCGGCCGGGATGGCAGGGGCGGGGCAACTGCAAGTAGCATGGCGGGGAGGTGGAGGGGGGTGTTAGTGTGCGGGAGGTGTGTGTGTGTGTGCAGCGGAGTGCAGGGTAAGTGCAGGTGTGTGTGTATGTGCATAGGGGGGTTTTGTGCCAGGTGCTGTGCCGGGGGGAGCCGTCCTACTGCCAAGAAGGTGTGGGAGTGAAAGAAGTAACATAGATGTGTCTTTACAAAGAGACCGTGTGAATCCGTCCATAGACAAGGCTAGGAATTTACTGGTAGGGGCGTAACAGAAGAAAGTCTTAGTTCTAGAAACTGTTACTAATCGACAGAGACTGTTGCTCAGCCAAGGCCGTGTTAAATTGCTGAACCTAGAGCAAGGCAGCAAAGACTTCATAGCATTAGGAATAGTTTCGTTTTCTTCCTTTTCCATACCAAGAGGGGGGTGCATATTAGAGGGGAGCCTAGAGTAGGCAGTTCCAGAAGTCTGTAATTCCCGTGTACCTCCGAGGGTGCTGTTGCCAGGAACTTTGCATCAAAAGGGGGCTGCATCCCGCAATCAGTTGAGAGACTCCATGGCAAAAGCCCCATGGCCTCTCCCTGTAGTTGAAGAATGTTACAGGCCTCCTCTGTCTCCTTTTTGGTGGATGAAGAAAGTCAGAAAGCAACACTTCTGCCAGAACTCTCCAAGATGCCCCCTTTGCTCGCAGTGACTCCATCACTGGCCGGGAAGCTGTCTTTTCTCCCAGAGGAGTTTGAGATACAGTTAAAAGCCGTGTGGCAGAGAAAAAAGGCAATAATTGGTTTACAAGGGATGGCAAACAAGAGATACCAGAAGCTTTGGCCCTACCAATATTAAAAGAACTCCGTGAAGAGAGTCCTTGCACCTCCTGAGGATTGGCAGAAGCCTTCCTCATGCTGGATGGTGCTGGGGGTCTTTTTAGACTGGCAGAACGAGCTGTTGAAGGTTGCTTGATCTGTGCTAAAGCAAACAGCCAAGTTACAAAGGAACTTGCCAGGGGAGGGAGGCCTTGGGCTGCAGGTCCCTTCCAAAGATGCCAGGTGGATTTTCCTGAGATGCCCCAAGTGGGAAGGCTTCATCTCTTCTGGTAATGGTATGTCAGCTAGCAAGGTGGCCAGAAGCATTTCCAACTGCTTCAGCAACGACAGCATCAGGTATTAAGGCATTTTTGGAACAAATCTTTCCAAGATACAGCATCTTAGAAGCAATAGACTCAGATCGGGGAACTCATTTTACAGGAAAGATCCTTCAAGGGGTTTTGGCTTCTTTAGGAACACAATGGAACCTCCATAGGCCCTGGCACCCCCAGAGCTCGGCTCGGGTAGAAAACAATGAATAGAGAAATAAACACCTTTTGAAGCTGGTAATAGAAACCAAGATGCCATGGCTAGGGCTTTGGACATTGGCTTTGGCGAGAATGAGAGCCCGAGCCAGAAGAGAGATTCCGTTCTCCCCCTTTCCGTCGTTGTTATGAATTACCCGGGTAAATCTCAACCTAGTGGGGGAGTAGAGGTAAGTGATGTATATTTAAAACCATCTGTGGCCAGGATACTGCTTCTTGTGAAACCCCTTCAACAGGAAGCTCAGCTGGCACAAGCCCCACCTTTGGACTTTGCTGCTTGTAACATCCAACCAGGAGATTGAGTCCTAGTTAAGGAGTAGAAAGAAGCGCCAGTGGTTCTGAAATGGCATGGCCCATTCCAAGTGTCACTGATGACAGAAACAGCCATGAAGACAGCTGGACACAGGTGGACCCGTCACTCTCGGGTCAAGGTCTCTGAAGCCTCAGAGATTTGCACATCTCAGCTGGAGGAGAAGGCCGGGAGGCTGTGACTGACACTCTGCAGGAGTGGGCCGGAGCAGTAGCCAGTGCTTCAACATCAGAGGAAGCCCTGTGTGCCTACCCACAGACCACCTGCTGAAATAGTCTCTATGGGTATCCCTCCTCTAGAATCTCCACTCACTGGGGCGCTAATACTTGCAGCCATTGTTTCACGTTAAGTAGTTTCTGTGTCTTCAATTGCCACAGGTGGTGCAGAAGACAACGGGAAAATTAGACTAGCTAATTAGATCACACTATTAAAACATTTTCCTTAATAACTCTACTTTTATATGGTCAGCTAAGTTTAGGCCAGGAGTGGGAGAATCAATTTGCAGCCTTAGCAGAAGAAGTAGCAAAAGTTTTTCACCTTAGCAATTGCTGGCTCTGTGGAGGGCCAGGAGGATCTGAAGAGTGCCTATGGTTGGCTAGCCCAGCTGAACCTAAGTGGTGGCTCAACACCTGACATCAGGTCCATACTAGGACGGGATTTTGGGGCCAAAGAAGGAAGTCCATGGCTATAGGAGAAGGTTTCACGAAGGATGTCTGCACTTCAGGTGGCTCTCTTGAAAGCTGTTTATTGCATAGGTGAAGTTCCAGCATTTCAGGGAGTGGCTATCCAGAGCCAGCCCTACAGCTGCCAGCTCCAGCTGTAGGCATACCTGAAGCCGCTTGCTGTTCAAGTTACAGAGCATTCTATACTTTTCTTTGCAGAGTATCTTAGCACGTAACAACCAATAAGCACCATACACAATACCTTGACATTGGCCTATAGCCTATCATAGCTACTACCATCACCATATTATAGTCATTATTATCCAATCACAAGAGTAAGTTACAATTTAAGCTTCCAGTGGAAAATTCTTAGACCTTTCTTCTTCTTGCTACATCAACATTTCTTGTTTGCCTGCCATATCTTTCTTTTTGGGAAAGACACCTTTTCTATTCACTTATGCTCTTCTTGAGACTTACTTACTTGGTGAAAAACATGTCTTTGTTTGTAATCACATACCTTTGTCCTGCTCCTAAAAATCTCCTTCCAACTCATCTCCAACCTTTGCCTTCTCAGTTACTCAGTGATCACTGTTTCAGCAAAACATCTTTTCTTCTATATCAAAACTTGCTTTCATTTCTACCTCATCCCCAGCTTCTACATTCTCAGACCTTGCTGCCAAGCCTACATACCTGTGAAACTTTCTTACCAAACTTTCATCCTCCCCAACACATGGCCACTTCATTCTTCTCCAACAGGCACTTATTGCCTAAACAGGACAGGGCGGGTCTATGTAGGAAAAGGCGTTTGTCAATTGACTTTCCCTCTGGCTTTAAACAATTGGGTTTGGACCCACAATTGCCCTCCTTACAATTGTTCCAAATATCAAGACAATTGCAATCAAAGAGCTGTTCAGCTCACTAATGGTAGCTGCGTAAGGTGTTCTTACCACACTTACCAAAAACATTTGGAAGCCTGTAAAGCAATGTGGAGGGACAAGGGGATTTTTTGACCACCTATTTTTAAGCTGTCCCCACAAAAATCCCACAAGTAGAAGACATGTTGTTTGTGATTATCAGTGGGAATGGCAACAGCGGATTGGAACTCAAAGCCTTTTAGTGAGTTCTGCTCCAAATCCAAGCAAGCAACTTGCAGATGTAAATGTAGATGGGAACCCTGTGTGGGAGCTTGGAAATGCAAATGCTGTGACCCTTATGGTGGGGCAGCTATTGTTGGAGGACCGTTAGGCCCGGGAATCCTGCTGTATTTTGACCCACCAATTGATGACCAAGGGTAGGAAGGCCCCTTTGCTAATGGAACACGGGCTTTGAAAGGACATGATTGGATTTGTGGCCAACATGCTTAGCTCAGGTTACCTCCAAACTGGTCAGGGATATGGTGTATATCTTAGACCATTGTTCTTTTTGCTACTACAAATTCAGGGAAATCGCTTAGGAATCAAAATCTGTGATGATTTAATTAGAGAAAAGCAGTCAGCTGATGCAGCCTTGGCTGCAGGGAGCACCCCAAAACGGGGAAAAGATGAATGGCCACCAGAACAAGTTACGCAACATGATGGACCAGCCACTTGGAAACCTAAGGAATTAATCCCAGATGCCTGGGAACCCATTTATCATTTGAATGAGATAATTAGGGTACAAGCTGTCTCAGAAATAATTACCAACCAGCCAGCCACAGCTCTTGACCGTCTTGCTGAGCAACCCACTTCAATGAGGAAAGCGGTATTTCAACATTGGATGGTATTAGATTATCTGTTAGCAGAAGAAGGAGGAGTTTGTGGGAAATTAAATGACTCAAGCTGCTGTTTGCAAGCAGATGACAGTGGAAAATGGTCAAACAAATAACAGAGGAAATAACCTCAGCTCATGGACCTGTCCAAGTGTTGAAAGGATGGTAATGGGACATGTTTTCCTGGCTAACTGGCCAGCTATGGGCTAAATTGTTACAGCAGGGATTACTGTAACACGCCTATATCAAGCCAGGAATCCCGTGGAAAAGAAGTAGATATGGACAGATTGGTGGTAGATGGTTCAGAGGTCTTTATTTCTCCAGCCACATGGCCGGGGCTCTGCTCAGGAACTCCCCCAGTCACGGGACCCGAGGGTCCTTGGCCACACCGGGGAATACAAACCAACCAAGGGGGAATGAAGCTGACCAGGGGCAGGGAAAGCCCGTGTCTCCCCCCCAGGGCCCATCGCCCAGGGCTCCATGGCAGGGGGGGAGACCCCAACACTAAATGAATGCCATTTCTCCTCTTATATGCTATAGCAACTCGAATCTTTTGACCATACGTGACACCATGCTGGGTGCAGCTCTTTCAGCAGGTAGCAGCCATGCCTACCTGATCCAGAAATGACTACAAAAGGACAGAAGAGGATGTCACTGCAAATAATAGCAAAAGCCCAGAAGACTCAAGAAGAAAAAATTAAATCAATGGTAATTAAGGTTTGTAAAGACAAATACAGATCAAATAAAAAAAGGAGGGATTAAAAGCTGTTGAGAGTCTTTCTGAAGAATGGCTAAAGAGCAAAGGTCATGATAACACAGGAGGCTTAGAAAAGATGCAGACACTAAGTCCTTGAGCAAGAAGTTGCATAGATAACAGAATGTGCATTCAGATAAGTAAGAAGACAGAAACCATATGGAAGAGAAAGATAAGACCACCGTGTTTGCAGATCCCACGGAATAGCTCCCACCAATGAGGAGCTCAACTTTTGCAATATGTATGAGCTAATTAAAGGTACTATAAGTAAGTGTAGTTTTGAAAAATAAATCGAGACTTGCTGAACATCATGCCTTGAGTGCTTGTCTCCCGCGACTCCACCCAACATCTGGCACCCGAACAGGAGAAGTTGCCCTAGCCTTATGCGATGGGGGAGTTGCGTTGGGGTCGGGTCCCGCAGCTAGACGGACGGCGAAAGAGGTCTCGTATACTGCAGCGATTTCCTCCGCGCCCGAGTGACCGCACAGGCGGGCTCGCCGATACGTGCTGCCGAAGCCTGGAGGGGCTAGCAACGGTACCGACGTAAGTATGGAAAGGCAAGCAGCACAGGAACTTTTCAAGGCTTTTTTGCTTAAGCGTAATTTTAAAGGGATTGATCTTGATAAAGACCTCCCCGCTCTTTTAACGCATGCGCGCTCTTACGGTTTTTTCGCTGACCCCCACTCCATTCATGAATTAAGTCAGTGGCGCGCGTATAGTGATAAACTTTGGGATCTTGTCTTAGATGACGATAAGCCAGCTAAAAAGATAGCTAAACTATGGAGAGTTGTTTATAATGAACTTTTAATGGTACAAGCAGAGTAAAGGGCAGCAGAAAAAATTAAGGCAGTCCATGATAAAAACCGTAATTACGATTCTGCTGCTTCCCTTTACTCCGCTGCCCCTAACCCCCCCACCTTTGCTACAGTCGAGGTTCCGCCTGAGGCATTTGCCTCCGGCCCGGCTTCACACTCACCCTCTGCGCCCCCTGATCCTCCCCTGCAGTCCCCGCCCCCGTCCCCCTCGCAGCAGCCGCGGCAGCCGCAGCAGCCGCCGCCGCCGCAGCCGTCTGTTCCTCCGGATCGCTCTCGTTCGCAAAACCCTTTCCTAAGCCATGAGCCTGTCCCTGGGGCAGATTCTGACCTCGCGGAGGCCATGGCCAAGGGTCATAGAGAGCTGTGGGCGGCTCTCGCTCGTGACGGTTTGCATAAGGGCGATGCAGAGATGCTAGCGGCTGCCCAGGAAAGCTTGGCTTTCCCTGTTCTGTTTGTTCCTAATCCACAGGGAGGCAATATTGCGCAAGTTACTAACCTCGACTGGAAGCTGTTAGCTCAGCTACGAGCAACGGTGGGGAATTACGGTGTCACCAGTGAACCAGTTAAACAGATGCTTGATTATATTTTTAACGCTTTTACCCTTCTTCCTGCTGACATTAAAGGCATTACTAAGCTCATGTATACCCCGCATCAGCGACTGCTTTTTGAGGCTCGCTGGAGGGAGGAGGCAGCTGTTAGTGCAGATCTCGCTAGACCCCAGGGAGATCCGTTAGCAGATATCACTGTAGATGAACTTCTAGGACAGGGTCAACATATGAGGGTTGAGGCTCAGGCTGCACTAGGCCCTGCTAAATTGCGGGAAGCTATGGCAGTTGCTAAGAAAGCTATGGATAAAGTCCGAGCCCCGGGTGGGATCCCTATGTATATGAACATTAAGCAAGGCAGAGAGGAATCTTTAGGCTCTTTTGTTGACAAAGTTATGGAAGCCATCTCAAAAGCTGGGGTTCAAGAGCATATGCATGACCCGTTACTTAAGCAATGCCTTTTACAAAATGGCAATCAAGCCACCCGTGCTCTTATTACTTCCACCCCAGGGGATTGGACTGTCCAGCAGCTCCTAGAAAAGGCTGCTACCATGCCCACTGGCTCTCAGCTGTTCTTAGCACAAGCCTTAGCAAAATTAGGTGAAGGGCTTAAAGAACAGGCTATTAGCTCTCAAAATCAGGTTATGGCAGCCCTTGCTCCTCTCCAAGCGGCAGCAGCACGTCCCCGCCCAGCTCCAGGTGGCCGCATGAAGTGTTATCGCTGTGGGACACCCAGTCATATTCGTCACGAATGTACAGCCGCAAGAATTTAGTGACCCAGCGCGAACAGCGGCCGCGCGACGACACAAGTACCCGCTCCAGCACCTCTACCTGTCCCCGCCCAGCGACAAGCGGAAGTCTCGGCCTGGACCTGGCAGCCTCAGTAGATACCGAGTTGCTAACATCAGAAATCCATCGCATTCCCACTGGTGTCATCGGACCTGTGTATATTAATGGCCAAGCTATGGGAGAACTTATTGTAGGTCGTTCATCTGCAATTACAATGGGACTCCTAGTAGAGACTGGTCTTGTTGATGCTGACTCCGCTAAAGAAATTTTTATTTTAGCACATACCGATTATCCTCCCGTTAAGATCCCGGCAGGACAAAAGTTAGCACAACTAGTACCATTACCACATCTGGCTTCAAGCATTCCGCCTGTTTGTGATGCACCTAGGTGTCAGCCAAGTCCTGGCTCTACTGGATCTCTGACCTTACTCACTATTGATCTCACCTCCCGCCCACGGAAGCGTTGTCTCCTGCTGCATCAGGCAGAGTCCATCACCTTGGAACCTATCCTCAACCCCCGACGCCCATGCCTTGGGTGCGCTACAAAGACCCCAAGACGGGACTTTGGCAGGATCCTGTAAAAACCTTGTACTGGGGAAGAGGTTACTTATGTGTGTCCACTCCGACAGGTCCCCTATGGGTTCCGGCCAAATGGACTAAGCCTGTTGTCACTGATGAGCAACCCACAACAGAGGAAGAAAAGAAGGGTACAGAGGAAGATATCACAGATCCTGCAGGAAGTTGAGCAGCGGTTTTGCATTACCTTCCTTGTGGACTCTGAACAGGAGATAGAGGGTTATCTCCTCCCACACTTGCAGAGACACTTTTTGCGCTTTTGCCAATCTGCTTGCTTTGCATGTAATTGTAACAATCATAAGGCGTGGGTAAGATTGCTTTGCGGAGGCTGTAATTTACAGTGGTGGGTCCACCAGCAACATCTATCAGAAGGGTTTTGGTGTCAGTCTTGCAGTTTTCACTGGCACCGTGAGACGGCTCAAGGAGCATTAGTACAACTCACAGGCAAAAATATCATTGACAGTTTGCAATTAGTTGAAAATCTTGAAGATCTGCGGCTAAGAGAATTAGCGTGGTCAGTACAGCATTTAGCAAAAAAGATCTTAGCTGATAGCTACTCTGTAATTTTGCAATCCTCGTGCCAACCAAATATCGGGGTCCCCATTCAGTGGCAAGTTGACCCATGAAAGTGGGATCATGTTCGCCGGCGGTTTAAGCATCGTGCTGCTAATCGCAGGCTCAGTAATGGGTCACCCCCTTTCCTACCCTCCTAAGGTGTTTGACCCTAGAGATAATATCTGGGTCTCCTTGGCACGTGAATTGAACACCACAACATTCTGTGCCTCCCTAGCCACACCCAGTACCCCATTTTTGACATGCTTAGTTGGAGTACCACTAACAGATAATACATGGCGTAACTTCGTAATCGAGACCCAGAACCAGTTCAAAATTATTAGACCATTAAAATCTACAATGAATATTACCACTGGCCTACAAGAGTATGATAGCTGGGATGATAAACTCCCGGTGGGCCCTGAGCCACAAGAAATAGAACTAGTTGATTCTCTTAACGCTACAGCCTGTATTTATATTAATAGTTCACGTGATTTATGCCAAGAAGGCAGCCTTAATGGCTGTCGACTGAATGAATCCAACCCCACCTTGATTTATCCTATTGGCAATGCTTCACAGTGAGATTTAGAATGGTGCAACATTACCGTGAGAAATCGATCTCTTGCAGCCCCTGGAACGTTTTTCCCTCGAAAGTTACCCAGAGGGTTTTTCCTAATTTGTGGAAATCGTGCCTGGTCAGGTATTCCATCCAGGCCTGTAGGTGGGCCCTGTACCTTTGGCCAACTGAGTCTTGCACTTCCACAGCACCATCCTAATGCTACACACCGAACACGATGGCAGAGGTCTTTAACAGAAACTATAACACCTGAATGTCAGGATGACCTCACGCTATGGAGCAAATCAGAAGTGCTTTTTACCTCCCTTTTTGTTCCTGGTGCAGCTGCGGCACGAGCCCATCGTCACTTAGAAAAACTAGCATGTTAGGTAGTTAAACAGGCAAACGGTACCAGCCGAGTGTTGTCTGAACTTGCAGAAGATCTGAGTTCAGTCCAACACGCCCTGCTTCAGAATAGAGCAGCTATAGATTTTCTACTCTTAGCCCACGGCCATGGCTGTGAAGACTTTGAAGGAATGTGCTGTATGGATCTTGAGGATCATTCTAAGTCCATCCACGCCGAAATTAAGAATTTGATTGAACACTCCCAAAAAATAAAAAAAAGACTCCGGATTTTTCGGATTAGAAGGACTTACAGAGTGGATGGGCTTAGAAGGATGGATGAAAAGTGTGATTAAATCCTTAATGCTGTTGCTAATAATTGTTTTGCTTGGTTTACTTATGCTTAGCTGTATAATGTCATGTATAAAAAATTTAATTTTGAAGTCAGTCAATATGACTATGATCATGCAAAAAGAAAACAGGGGAAGTGTTGAGAGTCTTTCTGAAGAATGGCTAAAGAGCAAAGGTCATGATAACACAGGAGGCTTAGAAAAGATGCAGACACTGAGTCCTTGAGCAAGAAGTTGCATAGATAACAGAATGTGCATTCAGATAAGAAAGAAGACAGAAACCATATGGAAGAGAAAGATAAGACCACCGTGTTTGCAGATCCCACGGAATAGCTCCCACCAATGAGGAGCTCAACTTTTGCAATATGTATGAGCTAATTAAAGGTACTATAAGTAAGTGTAGTTTTGAAAAATAAATCGAGACTTGCTGAACATCATGCCTTGAGTGCTTGTCTCCCGCGACTCCACCCAACAAAAAGCAATGAGATGGATGAGTCTTTACAAACAGACCGTGTGAATTGGCCTGTAGACAAGGCTAGGAACTTATGGGGAGTGAAGTAACAGAAGAAACGATTAGTTCTCTAGAACTGTTACTAATCATCAGAGACTGTTGATTAATCAGGGCCGTGTTAAATTCCTGAACCTAGAGCAAGGCAACAAAGACTTAATAGAATTAGGAATGGTTTCTTTTTCTTTCTTTTCGATGCCAAAAGGGGGGTGCATATTAGAGGAGGGCATAGAGTAGGCAGTTCCGGAAGTCTGTATCCCCCTAATACCTCAGCCAGTGGAGAAAAGGAAGAGGGCGTTGTGGCCGGGAACTTGGCATAAAAAAGGGGCTGCATCCCGCAACCGTTTGACAGACCCCATGGGAAAAGCCCCAGGGACTCTCCCTGTAGTCGAAGAATGTTGCAGGACTCCTCTGTCTCCTTTTCGGACATCAACCTCAGGCATGGTGGATTAATTTTCCCTAACGGCAGCGACCTGCTGCGTGGTCTCCGTGCTCCTCCCCAGCCCCCCGGGAGCTGTCAAATAGTTGCCGGCGGCTCCCACCGCGCGTTACAGACGGCTGCGCGGCGCCGGGGCTGCTCACAGTGCTCCCCTGCCCTGCCAGGGCTGCCTGAGGTCTGCGGAGCCACCTCGCCACCGGCGCGGCCAGGGCCGGGGCCCTTCTCGACAGCAGCCGAGGGGCTGCGGAGCGGGCGGCTGCGGGACGATCAGCTCTTTTATGCCACGCGGTGCTGCCGCCTCCATCCAGCTCCCCATCGCGCCGCCGGCCGACCCCGCCTGGCGCGTTCACGCTCGGCCGCGCTCGCCGCCCGCCCAGCCTCGCCGGAAGCTCTCCCGCGCGGGCCGTGCCCCGGCTCCGCCTGCGGCTCGGCAGGGCCCGGCCGCACGCGTGCTGCGTGGCTCGGAGCACCCGCGTTGCGCCGCAGGCGACGGGGAAGGCGGGGCGGGCCGGCGCCATGGTGGTAGCGCGAGGAGAGGAGCGCCCGGGCGGGGCGGCGAGTGGCGCGGCGGTGAGCGCTTCTGCTTGCTGTCGCTCGGCTGCCGCCCACGGCAGGTGCCGTGTGACCCCGCGGAGCGGCGGGGCCGGCCGGGCGGTGCGCGGCGAGGCTTTCGGCCAGCGGCGGCCGCAGCGACAGTCTGCCGGCACTGCCCGTGCCGGTGGAGAGAGCGGGGATCCGAGGCCGGCCTTCCTAGGGTAACGAGGGGCGACCGCCTTTGCCGCGCTGCCCTCCGTGCAGCACGTGGCCGATTCCGGCGAAGCCGGGGTCTCCGCAGCGGCGCGGGCGGGAGGGAGTGGGGAGCGCGCTCGGTGCTCTGCCGGCCGCTCCCGCCCAGCGCTGCGCTCCGCCGAGGCGTTTTCCTGCCTATCCTGGGAAGGACATAAGGGACCCCGGAGTCGGAGCTTAGCTGTCAGGGGGAACAACTTCCCTCCATTGGCGACCTCCTTTTCCCTCTGATTCAGCTACCTTGTGGTAGGTGCGATGGTGCTGAAGAAGGGTGGCGGCTTGGCACAGTTGCTGGCATAGGTGGTGCGAGAGCTCCACGCAAGCAGCTTGGAGTGGCATGTGCGAGGGTAGGAAGGTACGGCACCCACAGCTGAAGGTAAAAAAAGTCAGGGCATGTCATCAGCCGCAGTCGTGCTAAGTTGTTCATCTTTGCAAACTGCTTGCCGAGTTGTTCCTTTTCTTAGGTAATGGGGGTTTGTATCAACCAGAACTGCATATGGTCAGTATTTGCAGAGAAGGTTACGTGGACTGTTGTTGAAGTGAGTGTAGCAGTTTCTATGGCATTTTGCAAAAAAGTGACAGGTCTCTCTGCGTTCCCCAATTCTTAACAAAAATGAAGTTCACAAAGCCCTGAAAAGAGGTTTTACAAAACTTCAGGGATTTTTTCCTACGAGTACTGTGGAGACAACCATAGTCACCTTGTCTTTCCAAAAGTGAAGGTTACATCTTTTTGTCCAAGAGCATCAAGTGCTTTTGATCAGCGTTTGTGTGCATGCATTAGCCTTGTTCTTGTTCTTCCTTGGAGAACTTTTACAATCCTCAGATGATCTGTGTAGGCTGCAGACTGCAGTGGTGAACTTGAAGGCTTCCAGCAGAAGGGCGATGCTGTTCACGTTTTGGATTTTCCTTAGTCTGAACTGATGATCTGTCATTTGCATGTTTGTTTAGCTGTGCTTAGAATAATGAGCAGAAACATTGATAAGTTGGTGTCTAGAATAAAGACAATTACCAATTTCCTCCCTTTGTGGGAGCCCATCCAAAAGTCACGCAAGAAGAAACTTCGAGGTCACTAAAGTAATTAGAATTGTTAAAACTCAGAAAGGCATAAAGGTCAGAGTGAGGAAGATGAGTTACTTCATCTTCCTTAGGACCACTGACCCAATTCAAGACCACCGACTCCATTCAGATCACACGCTACGCATGCTTAATGACATGTAAGCTCATTTCCATACAAAGCGGAGAATGGGAGGTGTCAACACCATGAATACGCATTTTGTATTTTGGATATTCATAATACGTGGAAATAAAAGGTATCATGTTTGCTTGTATCAGGGCCTGCGACTTAGGGAGCTATCCCACGCAAAAATAAAACATACACTTTCTAACTCTAAACTGTTAAGAGTTTTTGTCCATCTCAGTTGGATATCGATATTAGATCGATATTCATATTTTGGTAAATCATAGTTAGCATAGGAGAAAGGCATGCTTGGTATGTACCTGTGATAGTTAGGGCTAGCTTTTAGTTCTGCAATGTTATTACGAAACATAGATACGGTCTTGGCCAGTTGCCCCTCGTTTCGAAAAAGGGCTATAAAGGGACTTTCTGAAATAACTGAGATGAGATCTCCCCACGGAAAGAAGACAAATCTATTGGCAGCAGAGCACGAGGACTTCGTCTCATCTGTTGGTAGCCATTGCCCCCCCTTTCTTCCTCTCTACTCTTTTACTTTGTTTTTCTTTCTCTCTCTCTCTCTCTTTCTCTCCTCTATCACATTACCATGTTGTGGGTACTTAACAAAGGTGAAAAGGTGATTAAAACTGAAATCCCTTGTGTCCTTTTGCACTCGGAGATCTGTAAACAAACCATCACGACCCTCACTTCTATTAGCAGATGGTGACATTAAACTGGCATCACGGACAGGATTTCTGACAGACAGAAGGGGTTGCAAGGTTGTGTGTAGTCTGTAATAGGGGAAGGACGTTTCACTCCAGCCGCACCTAGCCCGACACCCCGCAAAGGGTGAGCGGTGTCTAGAAAGCAAGGGGGACGACTCGAATTTCCCACAAACTGCACACGCCTAGGTGAAAAGCACCCCATACTCAACTGAGGGCTCTGTCTTCAGATTTTTCACCAAAAGATCTCTTAGTGTAAAAGGGGGAACTGTTTTGGTGGGCGTGTGTGAATTTGGACTGCTTGGTGTAGCGAAGAGACAACCGTAAGTAACTTAAGGAGTACCTCCCAGGCAGATTTTGGTCTCTTCACCCACCCAGGGAAGCGAAGGGCGACACGGCGAAGCTGTTTGTGTGGCAATGTGTAATTAGGTTTTACCTCCCTGTAGTGGTTTTGATCCCTTTATAAAATGACTGAAAACCCTAGTGCAAATCATAAAGCTGCATTTTATGCTCTGCTAGCAAAACATAATGCCCGGCCCTCTCCGGGAGGGGAAGAATGGGCTCAAAATAACTGGTTTAATTTGGAGAGTGTGACTGATAGAAGATGTTCATTCCAACATGAGACAAAGTTTAAATTTGGCCAAAATAAAACCATAATCTGCTCCTAAATCTGTTTCAGGAGCATGCCTTACAGCAGCTATAGATCACTGCTTTAAGCGATGTAGTGAAGAGAAAGCAATCACAGATTCCCTTCAAAACCTAGTGGAAATTTTACAGGAACAATCAGATGAAGAAAGGAATGAAAATCATTTGCTGCGGGCTGCTTTGAGGGAGGAATATTTTAAGAATTCAAAGAATGCTGACTCACCAAAAGAGAAAGAGGAAAAGAAAACTCCTCACATTAACCAAATATACCCCCAGGAAGAACTAGTGCTAGTGAAAAATTGTGGGGAAAACTGCTGCCCTCCTATGAGACCTCTAATTAGAATATAATTATATCAATGATGAAGATTTTGAACCGCATATCACCACTAAACAAATACCATACACTGCTACTGAGTTGGCGAAGTTAAAAAAGGAGTACGGGCGGCTTCCCCACGAAGCTGAGACGGAATATGTCTTCCAAGTGTCTCTCACCGGAGGAGACCAAATTCAATTCACTGAACAGGAGGCCAGTGGATACTGGGGACATGGAGTTCTCTTAACAACAGGAGACAAACGTAACACATGGTCGCTGACTCAGCGCGCAGCTTTCTGGGCCGGGGGACTCAATCCTTTAGAAAGGGGAGACCCTTTTGCTACAGTTGGTACCCCTGATCAACTTCTAGAAAGCGTCCACAAAGCCGCCTGTCTGCAAATGATCCATGAAAGGAAATTAACTCCTGGATATGAATCCCCCATGCAATTACCTGTGAAACCTGAACTGATGACCCCTTTAATTCGAGGCCTTCCAGAATCACTCAAATCTACAGCAGCTGTCCTTCAAAACACCATAGCTGCTGCAGGTCCTGTAGAGAGGTTGGACAGATTCCTTGGAAACCCGAGCGACCAAACTGCATCTACCGATCCTGGGTTTACTCCATATTCAACCCCCTCTCAGCCGCCAGGTTCACAATCAAATTCACCTGCCGGTGATTGCAAAGTTTGGACATGGAGTGAGGTTGAAGAAGATCTGATTAATTACAGTAGGAAATATGGACCGATAAAAATCCCAGAGGAAAAATCAGAAAAAACAAAAGGTGTCAGGTACATTAGGGCTCCTCATAGTGAAAAACCAAAGAATGTAACCAGAGATCCCTAACCGTCAGCATTGGTGCTTATTAGGTATCAAAAAGGGGGTCCCCAGAAATGCGATGGATGTCTTAGCCCTTGATCAGTTGAGTAAGGTAGTGTCTAACTGGCACTGCCAAAAGCCCCTTCTACCGAATCCGTCACTTCAACCCAGTGCACCCCTCCTCCCTCAGAATCTGGGCAGTGAGTCAAAGCCACTTCTCCCTCAAAGTCCGGCCAATGAGCCAGAACAGATTCTTCCTCAAAACCAGGGAAACTAGACCCTCTGTTTCTTGTCAGTGGGCAAAGAAACGGAGCATAGGTATACCTGAGAATGCTCACTAAAAATAAAACGGGAGATATAACGATCACAGCTATTACAAGTTCTAAACGGGCACCTGTAACTTTTCTGATTGACACTGGGGCACAAATTTCTGCGCTGACAAAGAAAGATGCCCAGAGGTGTGGAATTGTTCCAACAAAGAACCGATATTGTGTTTTAAGTGCCTTGGGCACTTAAACAGAATCTATGAATGGGGCCTTAGTCAAGCTCCCTTTGCCTGGAGAGGAAAACCAACTCTCCATCCATGGGGTGATTGGAGATATTCCAACCAATTTATTAGGGCTGAATGCCCTTGCTAGGAGGCAGTGGGAGGACTCAGAGGGTCTTCTGTGGTCTTTTGGCACACCACATTTTAACATCAGACTGCTCCAAGCTGCAGCCTCCCTACCATTCAGCAAAGTAACTAATGTGAAACAATACCTCCTTCCCCTGGGTGCCAAAGAGGGTATCAAGCCAGTGATACAGGAGCTACGACAACAAGGAGTAATACTTCATACCCATTCTCCTTTCAATTCTCCGGTGTGGCCAGTGCAAAATCCTAATGGGAAGTGGAGGCTGACAATAGATTTTCGTAGGCTAAATGCTAACACAGAGCCTCTTACAGCAGCAGTCCCAAATCTAGCAGAATTCATAACATTGATTCAAGAAAAGGCTCATTCAATCATGCCACCTGTAGATGTCAAAGACATGTTTTTTACGACACCTTTACAGCCAGAAGATATGGACCGTTTTGCTTTCGCATGGCAAGGACAGCAACACACTTTCACTAGGCTTCCCCAAGGGTACAAACATTCTCCTACCCTGGCTCATCACGCTTTAGCCCAAGAGTTCGAAAAAGTACCCAAAGCGGACAATCTAGCTGTTCATCAACACACTGATGAGACCCTTGTGGGAGGAGATGAAATAGAAGAAGTGAGAGATACCCAACAGAAAATAACCTCCCACTTAGAAAGCCTTGATTTGCAAATTCCCTCAGAAAAAACCCAAACCCCTTCACATGAAGTGAAATTGTTGGGAATTTGGTGGAAAGGAGGTATGACACGTATCCCACCTGATACCCTAACCTCTTCAGATCAGATTAAAATGCCTGAATCCAAAAAAGATCTCCAACGTGCTTTAGGATGTGTATTAGTGCTCCGGAGAAAACACATCCCAGATTTTCCATAATTGCCAGACCTCTTTACAACTTGTTAAGAAAAGGGACAAAATGGGAATGGAGTGCTTCCCAAGAAGAAGCACTGAAATTGTTGGTTTTTGAAGCAACAGCCTCACCAAGCCCTGGGCCCTATTCATCCCACAGATGCTTTTCAGGTCTCCTCAGGGTTGTCAGTACACATATGGCAGCGGGGTCCTGAGGGTCCGACGAAACCTCTTGGTTTTTACTCCCGTGGCTTTAAAGATGCTGAAAAAAGGTACACTACCTGGGAGAAAGGATTGTTTGTGGTTAGCTTAGCTCTCCTAGAAGCGGAGAAGATTGCACAACAACAACCAATTGTTTTGAGAGGCCCTTTCAAAGTTATTAAGGCTGTCTCTACTGGCACCACCCCCACGTGACGGGGTGGCCCAGAGGACCTCAGTAAGGAAGTGGTATGCTCAGATTGAACATGATTGTAGCGTCTTCTCAAGAACTGAAGGAGCTGTACAAAATCTGGCAATCCAAGAAACTGAAAACTTGGGTAGCAGCCAGGACAAACCTGCCTCAGTCATTAGAGTAGCCCCTCCTTTTTCCCCCAAACGGTCAGCAAATTCTTGGCTTACGGATGCTTCTGCCAAGCGAGAAGGAAAGGTGTGGAAACATAAGGCTGTAGCCCTCCACACTTCCTCAGGTGAAGGAATTATCACAGAGGGGGAAGGCAGTGCCCAAGTTGGCAAGCTGACAGCTGTTTGGAGTGTTTTCCAACGTGAGGCACAGAATACTTCTCCTGTCTGTATCTACACCGATTATTCCTATGCTGTGTTTAAGGGATGGACTGAGTGGCTTCCTTTTTGGCAGCAAAAGGATTGTGAAGTTAACAGAATCCCAGTATGGCAAAAGGAAAAGTAGCAAGAAATTCTAAGTATTGCAAGTCCAGGGAATTTTGCCGTGGAGTGGGTAGCCTCTCACCAGACAGATGGAAATCCAGCAGGAGAGTGGAACACTAGAGCTGACGAATTAGCAAGACTAAGTCCTGTGAAAAAAGATCAAATTACAGAGGACTGGGAGCACTTCTTAGAATGGTTGCATGTAAAAAGACAACGCACAGGTGCAAAAGATTTGTACAAAGAAGCCCTTGCTCGCGGTTGGTCTGTTACCAGAGAAATGTGTAAAACATGCATGTCAGCCTGTGAACAACGTCGCAGACGGCTAGAAAGACACCCTTTGGAAGATGACCCTCTGCATTTAAGAAAGGGTAAAGGCTTACGGGAAGCGTGGCAGGTAGATTATATCGGCCCCTTTAAAAAGTCAGGAAGTAAACACTTTGGGCTGGTAGGAGTAGAGATGATATCTGGGTTAGTCCAGGCCAATGCTTTTAAAAGAGCTACAGGAGATCATACTGTTCAAGCATTGCAGGCATGGTTTGGAACTTTCCCAAAACCACAAGAAATTCAATCTGATCATGGGTCTCACTTTACTGCCAAAGTTGTACAGGACTGGGCAAAAGGTGAAGGGATTAAACGGACTTTTCACACTCCTTACTACCCTCAAGCTAACGGCATTGTAGAAAGGACCAATGGTCTCTTGAAAGGACTTTTGAAACCACAGGAGGGAAATTGGGATGTTCGGCTATGGGAAGCTGTGAAAGGTGTGAATGATAGATGGGGGGTAAACGGGTGTCCCAAAATCACTGTCTTTTTCCCAACAGCTCCAAGCATAATTCTCTCACTGCAGGGACCAAATGATCCTAAGAATCCTGCACACTACCCTGGACAACCTGTTTCGGTAGATCTCCCTACCGTAGGAGAAGTACCACTAGTGCTAAAACGCCCTCTGAATAAATATGCATGGCTAGCCTCTGATGCCCTAGGGAGAGAGCATCGGATACATACACGCTGCATCATTCCATCATTCTAATTTTCTGCCTTTTGGTGGCAGACTCTGTTGTGTTCACTTTTCACAGAAGAACTCCGAGGGACATGAAGAAGAGCACATAAACCATGATAAGACTAGTGATACTTTTCTGCATCCTACCACAACACCAGGGCCAAAAACCAGCTGAGTGGCCATGGTCTGAAGCTACCATTAGGTACACTAGTGCTCTAGGATCCTATCCCAGAGATCGTTGCCCAAACCTAGCCACTGTAGCACTGCACGACTCTGAGGTATACCGTCCAAGTGAATGGGGATGGGACTTGAAGGATTGGACTAGAATCCTAAAAGGAACAAGAGGTGAACAAATTAAGGTAGGATGCAGAAAAGTAGAAGGATCTCTTTACCAGAAAGCTTCCACCATTGCAATCGCTGGAAATTTTCTAAAACCAGATGGGAAAAGTGATTTGCACCCCAACATTACGGCCAAACTCTGCCCTACAACGGAGTGGGTGTGTGACAAACAAACCCCCTTCATCCTGTGTGGTTGTCAGAAGAATGTCGGTAACTACACCTTAGGCCCCAGTACCAACAATGTTGAAATCACAAAGCTTCGCAGAAACAAACTAACTGACTGCTGGTATAACTTTCCTCTAACCAAACCAACCTATGCAACATGCAATTGGCAAAATAACCCGGCAGATCAGCCAAGTCTGACAGGTTTAACTCATAAATTCAAAATAAACGCCGCAGCAAAGCCCATACTGAGTGCAGTAATCACATACCACGGTAGAAGTACCCCCCTTGTGTTAGATGACAAGAATAAAGTTTTTCCACCCTTTATGGTAACCCGAGGTGACGATGTTACAATACGATGTGGATTAATTACTGAATTTTTTACCGAACCTGTACACAGTTATAGCATTGGACCTCATGGCCGTGTTTTGTTTGGTGAAATTCAAAATCAAGATTGTTGGCTAAACCTTAATTGCTGTACAATTTCCCCATAAAGTCATGTGTGGTAAAAACAATACAAAATACTGGGGGGAACTCAAAGTCGATGTTGCAATACCTACCACCCAACCACCGGTCATGCTAAGCCCGAGAATTTTTGAAATTGGACCACGTATAATCACAAAAACAGGCCAAAAACAACTATTGCTCAATCCGGCATGGTCCCTTAAACAAGTCAAGTTGCTGATGCAAAACAATGCCTCAGAAATTCAGCCAGCTTGTTCACCTTTTCTGCAGACTTCCTTCAAGGGGCAGACAACCGGGTTGCAAAAGCGGAACCCTTCTAAGAAACGGACGCAAAGAGACATAACCGGCGTTGTGGGAACAGGATTGGGAATCTTAAATAGTATTGATTCAGAAGTGCTAATGAATAAATTGGCTGCCACAACTACAGATTTGACTAAAATACAACAAGCCATCAGTGGTTGTTATCAAACATATTACCAAATTGAAAAAAGGTAAATGTGAATGACCACAAATTGATAATTGGCATGCTCCGTGCTACGCAAAACAACATTTCTTTGGCTCTCAGCTGCGTCCAGGCTCAATTGTGGATGCAGTCAGTTGCTGCCTCAACTTCAAGAGAAGGCAAAGAAGGCACTTTTCCTACTGAAATTCGGAACATAATCTGGGACGGTGCCACTGATTTTGAAAGAGAATTCCAATCCTGGTGGAATTTAGTGAATTTTACCTACAATCCCATCACAAACACAGCCACAGCCTTTGTACTAACCATACGTAATGCTTCAGTGCATTGGATAGTCCCTATCATTGCATTAGGGCTGAACCATGATGCAGCTATTCTCTACCCTTTCCAGCACAGAGAATGGGCCCGTCAAACTGGGAAGAAGGGGCAAACTGTTAATTTGGACACTTGTATTGTCCGAGAACAACAAGGGTTTATCTGTGAAAGCAGTGCAATTAGACCTCAAGACATTTGTTTGGACACAGAACAAAATAGCTGTCCTTTTGAAATTCATCCTAACAAGATTCCTGAAACACTGCTTGTGTATATAGGCAATGGATGTGCATGCTTAAGAACTGCATGTGATAAGGTATTTCTAGAAAATTTAGTTGTAGATACTAAAACTCATTCAAATTCTTGTGTTTGTAACTTGACTAAAAGCACAGGATGTGATTTCTTTTATTTAGCCCCACTTACTTCTTATTGTATTTTACAGTCCAATTACACAGTGATCCACCAATTATTGCCTACCCCCACTGGGATGAACCTTACTTAGGTAAAGCACTTGTTGCTTCACCAGGATTTCATTGGAATTTTGGAAAAGATCAAGAAAAAGAGACAGAAAACCTTGGTAACTGTTGATCACAATGGGAAAGAAACACATTGTTTTCTAGACAGAGGAAAGAAAGATGCTGGACACAGCTGGTGGGATACTCCTTTTGGGTGCTCACCTACTGCTACAGGTGTCCTGAACAAATTGTGTCATCCCATCCTTGTTCTCTTGATTTTAGTTTTGATTGGGTTTGTTTTATCAGCAATCTTACACATCATGAATTGCAGAATGATGAAACGGTTGACATCTGTAATAGATGTGCACAATTTGGACACTATCCCATCCACTGTGGACACCCCTAAGGTTATTGACACAAGATGAACTACATGAGTATTAAAATAAGATAAGACATGATTAAAAATTACAGGTGTATTTTGATTAAAAATTACTTATTCCTTCTTTTTCCTTTTCTTTCTCTTTTCTTATTTTCTCTACCCTTTTCTGGGATATGCTACTAACATTAACGAGTCCTGAAGACTTTGCAACAACACTACGAAATCGTGCTGATGGAGCTCTCCTGATGACAATCGTGAGTCATGGGGTGGTGTAAGAGACGGTCTGAAGATCCCTCATCTGCCTCACGATCATCGCCGAGAACAGAGGCTAAACACAGGAGTTCCGACCTGCCTAAGGTGGGATGTCTGCCAACTGTTGCCTGCAGGTGTGCCCGCTGGGAACTGGTACGCATTCCTGAGGAAATTTGTGCAGGTCACAGTGGACTGCGCCGTTCTTGCTGCCCAGGCGGGAAGGACTGCGCTGAAGCGGAAAGGAATGACCTGTCCTCTACACCTGTCCTGTACCTGTTTCCCAAAGCAACGAGCCTCATAACAACGGCTGTAGATTTGCCCCACCTCTTGGGGAAAAGGGCGAGATGTGGGGATACAGCTAGAAAGCAGAAGCGAGAGCACTGCTAAACTCATGCCAGAAGTAGACGCGCTAACGCTGCTAGGCCGCAAACCATAGCAGGCAGTATAGTTAGCATAGGAGAAAGGCATGCTTGGTATGTACCTGGGATAGTTAGGGCTAGCTTTTAGTTTTGCAATGTTATTACGAAACACAGATATGGTCTGGCCAGTTGGCCCTCGTTTCAAAAAAGGCCTAAAAAGGGACTTTCTGAAATAACTGAGATGAGATCTCCCCACGGAAAGAAGACAAATCTATTGGCAGCAGAGCACGAGGACTTCATCTCATCTGTTGGTAGCCATTACCCCCCCTTTCTTCCTCTCTACTCTTTTACTTTGTTTTTCTTTATCTCTCTCTCTCTTTCTCTCCTCTATCGCATTACCGTGTTGTGGGTACTTAACAAAGGTGCACTGTTTTGATTAAAACTGAAATCCCTTGTGTCCTTTTGCACTCGGAGATCTGTAAACAAACCATCACGACCCTTACTTGTATTAAAGGATCGTGACACATGTCCAAAAGAAAAAATCACTGGAACAAAAAGAGCAAACTGATCCAAGGTGAACTGATCCACGGTGAAAAACAGAAGCCTACGAAAATCTGGGGGGAAAAAAAAAGGCAACTCACGTGCCCGATTCACAGATGCAACTCCTGCAAAACTTTTGAAGGCAGTCTCACTCCCTCTGCTGAACAATCAACTGGAGGAAATCCCACTCCAAATCTGTGGGAAACAACAAAAGTGGTGCAACAAGCACTTCATAGAATAAAAACTAAAACTCCACCTGAATAAATTAATGCAATTAACATTGCATTAATTTCACCTGGCTTTTTTTTTTTTTTTGAGGAAATCTGTTTCTTTTCTCTTTTCTAAGAATGTCAAACATCCCTGCATTGACGATAAAGAAAGCAGTTTGAGGGCAGAGAAAGTGCAAGCAGCAGAATCACATCTAAATGTGATAACCATTTACTCACGTGGACGCTGTCCCTTTGTGTTAGCCCCAAGGAGTTTTACTTCTTTTTAATAATCGGTCTAGTGGGCCAAATTTTCACTTTTTAAGAACCTACCAACACATGGGATGGAGCTGCATGAAAACCAATGAAATGTAAAGTGTCACCATAATTGCTTGCATTGTCAGTTTGTTAACGTTTGTCATTTAAGAATTTATACATATTTGAAATCATACAAATGTTCTAACCTTCCCAGTTCTGCCTCAGAAGACTTCAAAATTATTATCATTCAGCTAATTTTTTAAATTTACTATTTAGTGAATTAAAGAATCTTGACAAAACACAAGCAAATGCTAGAGAAGAAATGATTAAATCCCCCTTCCTAAACCAGGAGGGCTTTTTGCAGCCATAGACTGTAAATAGGACATGAATAAAATACAGAAAAGCCTTCTACCAGCTCTCAAACTAAAGTGCTGCTCAATCTCATGCCATATGTCTTAAGAAGGTATTTTAGCTTTGCCTCACTCCACCTATTTATAGCACATTCTGCAATCTCAGACGAGGGTGCAGAATGTGATGAAGGCAATTCAGTCACTAAAATTCAAAGAAAAAAAAAAGGCTACTTGGATTAATGAAACTAATTTTGAAAGAGAATTAATTTCTTTTTAATCCCACCAACAGTAAAGCCCCAGTTTCTAGTTTGTGTCAAGATTACATTACAACAGCGCTATAATTGGTCTCCTAGAAAACAGAGCATAGCCCTGATGGAAAGATATGTTTGCATGAGGACATTTTGCATGGAAATGTTTTGTGTGTTGATTTGTATCCTAAAAACTAATCCTTCATAATGTCTAAAATTATCCAGCAGAGTAAAAATATTAATGGAACAAAAACTGTCTAAAGAAGCTACAACCAAAGAAGCCTCCCCAAAGTTACCTGACTAAGACTTGAAAGTTTAAGTTAAACCACTAAGATTAGAGAAAGGGAAAACCCATTCCTTAATCATCTCAGGCCTAGGAAAACAAACAAACAAACAAACAAACAAGGCTGAAAGAGGAGAAATACCCATAGATAATGAAATAACAGATCAAGTGATCCCATTAGTAGGAGATGTTGAAATTCCAAAGAAATCAAAACGGGCTTCCCCACTGATTATTGAACGCCTGGAAGGGGCACAACCAGTGTCAGTTAAGCGATATCCTCTAAAGCATGGAGCACCAGTAGAAATAAAACCAATAATTGCTACATTTATTGATCAAGAGTTGTTAAGAGAGTATAGGTCTCCCTACAATACCCCAATTCTACCAATACAAAAGCCAAATGGAAATTATCAATTAGTTCAAGACCTGAGAGCGATAAATACAGTATCAAGAACACTGCATCCTGTCGTAGCCAATCCTTGCACTTTACTTACAAAATTACAAAGTGGCTGGGTGTGGTTTTCAGCTCTAGATTTAAAAGATGCTTTCTTTTGTCTGCCATTCGTTGAAAGCAGTCAGGAGATTTATGCCTTTGAATGGGAAAACCCCAAAACAGGGAAAAAAGCCAGCTTACATGGACCCTATTGCCACAAGGATTCCAAAAATAGCCTCACAAGAATTGGAGATCATTAGCTAAAGAACTGGAAGCCTGGAACACCGCCACTCTGGGAAGGTACACTTCTGCAGTACATTGATGACCTACTAATAACAACAAGAACCCATGAAGACTGCAAGGAATGAGCTGTAAGTCTTTTAAATGTTCTGGGACTAAGCGGATATAGGCTCTCCCCTGAAAAGGCTCAGCTAGTCCTCCAAAAAGTGAAATATGAACTGGCAGGAGGAGAGAGAGCCTTGGAAAATAACAAGAAAGAGACCATTTGTCAGGTGCCCCAGACAACTACAAGAAAAGAAAACAAAACTAAGAACTTCTCTGGGAATGACAAGACAGTGTAAGTTACGGATCTACAGCTATGGACTAATTGTGAAACTCTCCTAAAAGAAACGGAGGGCACCCACCTATGCTGGACACCAGAGACTAATAATGCACTTGTAACTCTGAAACGTGAGTTAATGCAAGCTCCGGCATTGGGCATACTGGATGCCATTAAACCTTTTCTGTTGTTTTCACATGAAAGGCAAGGACCGGTGTTGGGACTTCTGGCACAGAAGCTAGGACCGTACAAAAGGCCGGTGGCTTATTTCTCCAAGCAGCTGGACGTGGTCAGCCAAAGATAGCCCACCTGCCTGTGTGCAGTGGCAGCTGGGACCCTGAACATAGAGGAAGCCCTCAAGTTCACAACGGGCCAGCAGATAACCATTTTTGTCTCACATACAGTGTCAGCAGGGCTCACGCAGAAAGGAAATCACTGGTTAACCCCATCTCGCTTTCTCAAACACCAAGCTGTCCTAACAGAATCGGAGGACGTGACCATCCAAGTAACTAACATCTTCAATCCAGCAGCTTACTTCCAGGGCAAGGCCGCTGAGGAGCCTGTACAGCATGACTGCTTTGAAACCATGGAGGCGGTTTACTCTAGCCACCCAGACTTGAAGGACTCTCCACTAGAAAATGCAGACAACTGGTTCACTGATGAAAGCACCTATGTCAAGAATGGTAAGCGGTTTGCTGGCTATGCAATTACAAGCACAGACGCTGTCCTTGAAGCAAATCTGCTACCTGTGCGGGCATCAGCTCATAAGGCTGAAATAATAGCCCTAACGGGAGCCTTAGTAGCAGCTGAAGGAAAACCTATCAACATTTGGACTGATTCAAAGTATGCTTTTGCAGTAGTACGCGCTCCCAGGGCTGTTTGGAAAGAAAGAAGTTTATTGACCTCACAGAAGAAACAAATCAAGCATGCTACTGAAATTTTACACTTGCTGGAAGCACTGTCAAAACCTTCAAAAGTAGCTATAATGCACTGTAAAAGACACTCCCAAGGTAACACCATCCCTGAACTGACAAATGCTACGGCAGACAAAACAGCAAAGGCAGTGGCTAGTAAGGTTCAAGTTCAAGCCCTAGCTTGAATCCCTTCTAGCATCCTTAGGAATAAAAAACCCCCACCATACAACACTGATGATTTAAATTGGATACAGGAAGAAATGGGACAAGTAAGAACAGACGGGCGGGCTAAAATCAAAGATCTCATCGTCATACCCAGAAAACCGTTAAAATTATTTATCCAAAGCAAACATTCTAAAACACATTAGGGAGTTGACGCCTTCCATAACCACTTAGAAGACCAAGTAATAGCACTGAAATTAAAGGAGACAAAGGAGGAAAAACAACCCTAATACCACGGTTAGGCTAAGCACAGAGACTATCCCTAAAAGAGTTTGACCGAGAGATACGTGGCAAATTGCCTTCTCGGAATTCCCTAGAAAAGGGACATACAAGTACCTCTTAGTCCTCACAGATACTTCTTCAGGTTGGCCAGAAGCTTTCCCTTGTAGAACAAACGAGGCTAGAGAAATTGTTAAAGCTTTAGTACAAGAAATTCTTCCACAATTTGGGGAAACAAATTCTGATAGGAGATCACACTTTCTAGCCCAGGTAGTGCGAGGAGTGAGTCATCTACGAAGTATACAGTGGCAACTACATACACCATATAGGCCACAAGCAAGTAGACAAGCAAAAAGGATGAATCACTTAATAAAGCAACAATGAGCCAAAATTTGTCAAAAAACTAATTTCTATTGGTATCAGGCTCTGCCCATGGCTTTGCTAAGCATTTACGTCCACAATTACAATCAATACGCGCTACAGCTCTTCATTGTCAACCACCACCACCTGATAAACCCTTCCATAATATGAATCCAAAAGACTGGGTTTATATTAAGTCTCCTTCCGGAAATCCACTCCAGGAAAAATGGGAAGGACCTTACAATTTGGGACAAAACGCAAACCTTGCATCAGATTACCTTAGGTAACGCTTCTTGCAAGTTTATAGAGATAGAAGATAAACTCACAGCATGCTTACCCAACTTATCCTGGCTTAAACAATTGTTTGTAACAGTTACTTGTCTTGTGATGTTCTTATTTACTGACTGTATTTGTAGATATTGTTATATGATATTAGGTACTTAGTATCTCAATGCGTATACACAATGGCAAAAGCACAAACTTAGAAACGAGAAGGGTACTTTCATTCAAGACATGCAAGGTTTGTAAAGAATTACAAACGATCAAGGAAAAGGGGGGATTGAGAAGGGGGATGATCCATAGTTAACTCATGGAAGCACGAAGAAACTAGTAAGAGACAGCAAATGTTAATCACAAAACCTAAGCAGCAGGATTCGCCTGAATCTTGTCAAGATAAGAGGAACAGGATCTTTTGAAAACCAGCACAGAGATCGCTGAATCATCCAGCGAAGAACTGCGCATGCGCCAGAAAGAAAGGTAAAAAGTGCATTGTGACAGAGACTACTGATTTTCATCAGAAAGACCCCCGAGGAAGAAGAGGAGCCTTCCTCAGTGCAACCACCTGGGTACACAGCGCATGCGTGGCACGTCTGCTAATGATATCAATGACTTCCGAGAAGTAATTTCTAGAACTACTCCTATCCCAAGGAATGTGATGAATAGTCAAAAATTTTACACATAATGCTGGACTGCATGGAGTGCTCTGCGTGTGTGTGTTAGGAGGAGCGATTCCCCACGCACCCAGCGCCAAATAAAGCAAATACCCGCTTCTCTGACTCTGTCTCTGAAGCATGTCCAGGCCTGGTTTTGGGCAACTCAAAATAGGTGAATACACATTACAGCTACCCCTGAAGTTGCTGCGTAGGCAGATTGAAGAGGAAAGGATTTCATCTTCATCACTCTCCTTCTTTCTTGTTTTGACAGAATTAAGAACTTGTAAAAAATCTGATATCACTGAGGCTCACCACTCCTCCAATTAGACTACGCTCACTTACACTGTGCTGAGGACAACAAAGCCCAGAGCTTTGGATATCTCCTGCTTCTGCCCTAGGAATTGCTTCCAGTGCTGTACCTTTGCTCCAGCTGCGAAACCAAACCAGCAGAACCAAGGAAGTTCTCTCTGAATGAACCAAGAATTCTCACACAGTGCTAAGCCTAGCCCATTTCTCTTGAAGGCTACAACGGCAGTCATGGCAGTGAACACTGCTCTTCACTGGGCCATTCCTCTGAAAAAAAACCATGCACCACCTCTCAACCTAAACTGTTAAGCCTCCTGGTGATGCTGACTGACAAAGAGTCCAACCGCAGTTAGATTCCAACAGCTACTTCCAATGACCTGTCAACAGAGCTTTGCAGACTTGCAACAGTCCAACAAACTAAAGGGGCTATGTTTCATGGCTGTTTTTCAAACATCATTCATTTATGTCCCTATGCCGGGTTAAGTGAAGGTGGCCCATCCACCTTGATCAAAGTCAGCAGAATTCTGGCCCAATCTGCTGTTATGCAACACATCATGACACGATCTCTAGGTGTTGATGCAAAATTCCCACTGAAGTGCCAGTCGCTGCATGATTTAAGGCTACCTACTCACAGAGTGCCCGCTCCACTGCCACACCCATTTTCTGGCCACCTTTAAATGACTGAGCACTCTTACTTTTTCAAACATTTCTCAGGAGAACGGGACCACCATCTTCTCCTTTCTGAAGTTTAGGAACCTAATTTAAAAGTAGTACTAGCAATACCAGTTTATCCAAAATCCATTTACGCCATCAACAAACTCCGAGCAAGCGCTCAGAATTAGTTTCAAGACTTTTACATATTTTTACAGTGGGCTTTTTGTTTGCTTGTTTGTTTTTAAAGCAGATGGAGTAGTCCGCTGTTTCCCTGAGGCTACCAGGGGTGCGAAGGAGGCAGGCAGAGCCCTGCCGTGGGTGGCACAGGGGACCCCGGGCGCTGAGGGCTGCCACCGGTGTGCGCCAGGTCGGGACCGGCAGGCAGGGCTGCACCCCGCCTCTGCCACAACACCTGCAGCTTCTGCAGCCTGAAACACAGCTGGCTCAGGAGTTTAAATCAAGAGCCAAAAGATCTTGCTGGTCAATTTGGGGCAGAGAAAGGTCATCACTTCTAGCATGGCATAAGCCTGCCACTACATTTCTGTCAAGGACAATCACCTTGTTGCAGTGAAACTCCTGGGTAAAATACTGAAGCGCTTTCAGATTCATATTATCCGACATTTCGGTGACCTTCTTTTATACCTGCATTGCTTCATACTGCTGGTTTTGGGCACAAGTTCTTTGTACACTATCCTGGAAATTAAAAAGATCAGAAACAACACCCACCCCTCCCCCACCACCACCCCTTCCCCAGCCACAACCCTAACAAAACCAACCTCCAGAATGTTCAGGAGTTCAAATGAGAACAAGCATAGATGGGGCATAAAAAGATGGATCCTCCTTAGACATTTGTACATGCAGTGCACTGCAATCCACTAAGTTCTACTTCTCGTACACCAAATACCTGTCTTCGGAACTCCTTGTTCTCCATTCAAACCCTTCTGGGAGGGTAATCGAGGAGATACTCTTACATATTTTTAGCACATCTTGCACTAGGCAATTAAATCCAGTGCACAGCATTACCTGACGAACTGAGGCGGTAACAAGGTCAATTAAGACCTGTTCATATCTTCATTTGGAGCTCTTCCAACTGCTTGAAAAGTGAAGCCTTGGACATTGAAGGTTCAGACTAAGGAAAATCCAAAACGTGGACAGCATCTCCCTTCTGCTGGAAGCCTTCAAGTTCACCACTGCAGTCTGCAGCCTACACAGATCATCTGAGGATTGTAAAAGTTCTCCAAGGAAGAACAAGAACAAGGCTAATGCATGCACACAAACGCTGATCAAAAGCACTTGATGCTCTTGGACAAAAAGATGTAACCTTCACTTTTGGAAAGACAAGGTGACTATGGTTGTCTCCACAGTACTCGTAGGAAAAAATCCCTGAAGTTTGGTAAAACCTCTTTTCAGGGCTTTGTGAACTTCATTTTTGTTAAGAATTGGGGAACACAGAGAGACCTGTCACTTTTTTTGCAGAATGCCATAGAAACTGCTACACTCACCTCAACAACAGTCCACGTAACCTTCTCTGCAAATACTGACCATATGCAGTTCTGGTTGATACAAACCCCCATTACCTAAGAAAAGGAACAACTCGGCAAGCAGTTTGCAAAGATGAACAACTTAGCACGATTGCGGCTGATGACATGCCCTGACTTTTTTACCTTCAGCTGTGGGTGCCGTACCTTCCTACCCTCACACATGCCACTCCAAGCTGCTTGCGTGGAGCTCTCGCACCACCTATGCCAGCAACTGTGCCCAGCCGCCACCCTTCTTCAGCACCATCGCACCTACCACAAGGTAGCTGAATCAGAGGGAAAAGGAGGTCGCCAATGGAGGGAAGTTGTTCCCCCTGACAGCTAAGCTCCAACTCCGGGGTCCCTTATGTCCTCCCCAGGACTTGCGGGAAAACGCCTCGGCGGAGCGCAGCGCTGGGCGGGAGCGGCCGGCAGAGCACCGAGCGCGCTCCCCACTCCCTCCCGCCCGCGCCGCTGCGGAGACCCCGGCTTCGCCGGAATCGGCCACGTGCTGCACGGAGGGCAGCGCGGCAAAGGCGGTCGCCCCTCGTTACCCTAGGAAGGCCGGCCTCGGATCCCCGCTCTCTCCACCGGCACGGGCAGTGCCAGCAGACTGTCGCTGCGGCCGCCGCTGGCCGAAAGCCTCGCCGCGCACCGCCCGGCCGGCCCCGCCGCTCCGCGGGGTCACACGGCACCTGCCGTGGGCGGCAGCCGAGCGACAGCAAGCAGAAGCGCTCACCGCCGCGCCACTCGCCGCCCCGCCCGGGCGCTCCTCTCCTCGCGCTACCACCATGGCGCCGGCCCGCCCCGCCTTCCCCGTCGCCTGCGGCGCAACGCGGGTGCTCCGAGCCACGCAGCACGCGTGCGGCCAGGCCCTGCCGAGCCGCAGGCGGAGCCGGGGCACGGCCCGGGCGGGAGAGCTTCCGGCGAGGCTGGGCGGGCGGCGAGCGCGGCCGAGCGTGAACGCGCCAGGCGGGGTCGGCCGGCGGCGCGATGGGGAGCTAGATGGAGGCGGCAGCACCGCGCGGCATAAAAGAGCTGATCGTCCCGCAGCCGCCCGCTCCGCAGCCCCTCGGCTGCTGTCGAGAAGGGCCCCGGCCCTGGCCGCGCCGGTGGCGAGGTGGCTCCGCAGCCCGCGGCCAGCCCTGGCGGGGCAGGGGAGCACTGTGAGCAGCCCCGGGGCCGCGCAGCCGTCTGTAACGCGCGGTGGGAGCCGCCGGGAACTATTTTACACCTCTCGGGGGGCTGGGGAGGAGCACGGAGACCACGCGGCAGGTCGCTGCCGTTAGGGAAAATTAATCCACTATGCCTGAGGTTGATGTCCGAAAAGGAGACAGAGGAGTCCTGCAACAACTACAGGGAGAGTCCCTGGGGCTTTTCCCATGGGGTCTGTCAAACGGTTGCGGGATGCAGCCCCTTTTTTATGCTAAGTTCCTGGCCACAACACCCTCTTCCTTTTCTCCACTGGCTGAGGTATTCGGGAGATACAGACTTCCAGAACTGCCTACTCTATGCCCTCCTCTAATATGCACCCCCCATTTGGCATCGAAAAGAAAGAAAAAGAAACCCTTCCTAATTCTATTAAGTCTTTGTTGCCTTGCTCTAGGTTCAGGAATTTAACACGGCCTTGATTAATCAACAGTCCCTGTCATCTGCTTGCAAACAGCAGCTCGAGTCATTTAATTTCCCACAAACTCCTCCTTCTTCTGCTAACAGATAATCTAATACCATCCAATGTTGAAATACTACTTTCCTCATTGAAGTGGGTTGCTCAGCAAGATGGTCAAGAGCTGTGGCTGGCTGATTGGTAATTATTTCCGAGACAGCTTGTAACCTAATTATCTCATTCAAATGATAAATGGGTTTCCATGCATCTAGGATTAATTCCTTAGGTTTCCAAGTGGCTGGTCCATCATGTTGCGTAACTTGTTCTGGTGGCCATTCATCTTTTCCCCGTTTTGGGGTGCTCCCTGCAGCCAAGGCTGCATCAGCTGACTGCTTTTCTCTAATTAAATCATCACAGATTTTGATTCCTAAGTGATTTCCCTGAATTTGTTGTAGCAAAAAGAACAATGGTCTAAGATATGCACCATATCCCTGACCAGTTTGGAGGTAACCTGAGTTAAGCATGTTGGCCACAAATCCAATCATGTCCTTTCAAAGCCCGTGTTCCATTAGCAAAGGGGCCTTCCTACCCTTGGTCATCAATTGGTGGGTCAAAATACAGCAGGATTCCCGGGCCTAACGGTCCTCCAACAATAGCTGCCCCACCATAAGGGTCACAGCATTTGCATTTCCAAGCTCCCACACAGGGTTCCCATCTACATTTACATCTGCAAGTTGCTTGCTTGGATTTGGAGCAGAACTCACTAAAAGGCTTTGAGTTCCAATCCGGTGTTGCCATTCCCATTGATAATCACAAACAACATGTCTTCTACTTGTGGAATTTTTGTGGGGACAGCTTAAAAATAGGTGGTCCAAAAAACCCCTTGTCCCTCCCCATTGCTTTACAGGCTTCCAAATGTTTTTGGTAAGTGTGGTAAGAACATCTTACGCAGCTACCATTAGTGAGCTGAACAGCTATTTGATTGCATTTGTCTTGATATTTGGAACAATTGTAAGGAGGGCAATTGGAGGGCTAAACCCAATTGTTTAAAGCCAGAGGGAAAGTCAATTGACAAACGCCTTTTCCTACATAGACCCGCCCTGTCCTGTTTAGGCAATAAGTGCCTGTTGGAGAAGAATGAAGTGGCCATGTGTTGGGGAGGATGAAAGTTTGGTAAGAAAGTTTCACGGGTATGTAGGCTTGGCAGCAAGGTCTGAGAATGTAGAAGCTGGGGATGAGGTAGAAATGAAAGCAAGTTTTGATATAGAAGAAAAGATGTTTTGCTGAAACAGTGATCACTGAGTAACTGAGAAGGCAAAGGTTGGAGATGAGTTGGAAGGAGATTTTTAGGAGCAGGACAAAGGTATGTGATTACAAACAAAGACATGTTTTTCACCAAGTAAGTAAGTCTCAAGAAGAGCATAAGTGAATAGAAAAGGTGTCTTTACCAAAAAGAAAGATATGGCAGGCAAACAAGAAATGTTGATGTAGCAAGAAGAAGAAAGGTCTAAGAATTTTCCACTGGAAGCTTAAATTGTAACTTACTTACTCTTGTGATTGGATAATAATGACTATAATATGGTGATGGTAGTAGCTATGATAGGCTATAGGCCAATGTCAAGGTATTGTGTATGGTGCTTATTGGTTGTTACGTGCTAAGATACTCTGCAAAGAAAAGTATAGAATGCTCTGTAACTTGAACAGCAAGCGGCTTCAGGTATGCCTACAGCTGGAGCTGGCAGCTGTAGGGCTGGCTCTGGATAGCCACTCCCTGAAATGCTGGAACTTCGCCTATGCAATAAACAGCTTTCAAGAGAGCCACCTGAAGTCCAGACATCCTTCGTGAAACCTTCTCCTATAGCCATGGACTTCCTTCTTTGGCCCCAAATCCCGTCCTAGTATGGACCTCATGTCAGGTGTTGAGCCACCACTTAGGTTCAGCTGGGCTAGCCAACCATGGCCACTCTTCAGATCCTCCTGGCCCTCCAAAGAGCCAGCAATTGCTAAGGTGAAAAACTTTTGCTACTTCTTCTGCTAAGGCTGCAAATTGATTCTCCCACTCCTGGCCTAAACTTAGCTGACCATATAAAAGTAGAACTAGTAAGGAAAATGTTTTAATAATGTGATCTAATTAGCTAGTCTAATTTTCACGTTGTCTTCTGCACCATCTGTGGCAATTGAAGACACAGAAACTACTTAACATAAAAGAATCCAGCAAGTATTAGCTCCCCAGTGAGTGGAGATTCTAGAGGAGGGATGCGCATAGAGACTATTTCAGCAGATGGTCTGTGGGTAGGCACGCAGGGCTTCCTCTGATGTCGAAGCACTGGCTACTGCTCCGGCCCACTCCTGCAGAGTGTCAGTCACGGCCTCCCAGCTTTCTCCTCCAGCTGAGATGTGCAAATCTCTGAGGCTTCAGAGACCTTGACCCAAGTGTTCAGCTGTCTTGATGGCTGTTTCTGTCATCAGTGACACTTGGAATGGGCCACGCCATTTCAGAACCACTGGCGCTTCTTTCTACTCCTTAACTAGGACTCAATCTCCTGGTTGGATGTTACAAGCAGCAAAGTCCAAAGGTGGGGCTTGTGCCAGCTGAGCTTCCTGTTGAAGGGGTTCCACAAGAAGCAGTATCCTGGCCACAGACAGTTTTAAATATACATCACTTACCTCTACTCCCCCACTAGGTTGAGACTTACCCGGGTAATTCATAACAACGATGGAAAGAGGGAGAACGGAATCCCTCTTCTGGGTCGGGCTCTCATTCTCGCCAAAGCCAATGTCCAAAGCCCTAGCCATGGCATCTTGGTTTCTATTACCAGCTTCAAAAGGTGTTTATTTCTCTAGTCATTGTTTTCTACCCGAGCCGAGCTCTGGGGGTGCCAGGGCCTATGGAGGTTCCATTGTGTTCCTAAAGCCAAAACCCCTTGAAGGATCTTTCCTGTCAAATGAGTTCCCCTATCTGAGTCTATTGCTTCTACAATGCTGTATCTTGGAAAGATTTGTTCCAAAAATGCCTTAATACCTGATCCTGTTGTTGCTGAAGCAGTTGGAAATGCTTCTGGCCACCTTGCTAGCTGACAATACCATTACCAGAAGAGATGAAGCCTTCCCACTTGGGGCATCTCAGGAAAATCCACCTGGCATCTTTGGAAGGGACCTGCAGCCCAAGGCCTCCCTCCCCTGGCAAGTTCCTTTGTAACTTGGCTGTTTGCTTTAGCACAGATCAAGCAACCTTCAACAGCTCGTTTTGCCAGTCTAAAAAGACCCCCAGCAACATCCAGCATGAGGAAGGCTTCTGCCAATCCTCAGGAGGTGCAAGGACTCTCTTCACGGAGTTCTTTTACTATTGGTAGGGCCAAAGCTTCTGGTATCTCTTGTTTGCCATCCCTTGTAAACCAAGTATTGCCTTTTTTCTCTGCCACACGGCTTTTAACTGTATCTCGAACTCCTCTGGGAGAAAAGACAGCTTCCCGGCCAGTGATGGAGTCACTGGGAGCAAAGGGGGCATCTTGGAGAGTTCTGGCAGAAGTGTTGCTTTCTGACTTTCTTCATCCACCAAAAAGTAGACACAGGAGGCCTGTAGCATTCTTCAACTACAGGGAGAGGCCATGGGGCTTTTGCCATGGAGTCTCTCAACTGATTGCGGGACACAGCCCCCTTTTGATGCGAAGTTCCTGGCAACAGCACCCTTGGAGGTACTCGGGAATTACAGACTTCCGGAACTGCCTACTCTATGCTCCCCTCTAATATGCACCCCCCTCTTGGTATGGAAAAGGAAGAAAATGAAACTATTCCTAATGCTATTAAGTCTTTGCTTGCCTTGCTCTAGGTTCAGCAATTTAACACGGCCTTGGCTGGGCAACAGTCTCTGTCGATTAGTAACAGTTTCTAGAACTAAGACTTTCTTCTGTTACGCCCCTACCAGTAAATTCCTAGCCTTGTCTAAGGACAGATTCACACGGTCTCTTTGTAAAGACACATCTATGTTACTCCTTTCACTCCCACACCTTCTTGGTGGTGGGATGGCTCCCCCCGGCACAGCACCTGGCACAAAACCCCCCTATGCACCTACACACACACCTGCACTTACCCTGCACTCCGCTGCACACACACACACACACACACACCTCCCGCACACTAACACCCCCCTCCACATCCCTGCCATGCTACTTGCAGTGGCCCCGCCCCTGCCATCCCGGCCGGCTGGCAGCACCCACTCTTCACATGCCTCCCCATGCCTTGCATTTCCTTGCTGCCCTCTCTGTAGCCTTCCCTCAACCTGCCTTTTCTCCCCTGTCTTGCATTGACTTGCTCACCCATCCCCCACCTGACTTCCTTTCACATTCGTCTAGGTCTGGCCTCACCTTTCCTTTTCCTTCTAGGTCCCTCATTGCCCTGCCTCGCCTCGTCAAGCAAGGCCACACAGAGCAGTTGGTCCTGGCCACTTTTGTGTACCAGTAGTCCTGGAATGTACTTCTCACCTGCCTTGCCTATCCTTGCCTTGCCTTGGCAACACAACAGTTTCTTGTCTTGCCCTGCTAGCTCTCTGGAGCCTTGCATTCCTTTGCACAGCCATGCCCCACCCTTGACCTGCCTACTGCTTTCCTCCAGGGCCTTGGCTTGCCGAGCCCTTCTTGTTTCTGCCTGGCCTACCCATCAGTGGACTTTCCTTCCTACGGCCAGCCTTGCCTCTAATGTCTGGTCCTTCTCTTGCCTACCACTCCATTTGCTTTGCCCTCACTGCTCTGGCCTTGCTTACCTCTCCCTTGACTTGCCCACAATTGCCTGCACTTGCTTTGCAGCGCCTTGCCTGCATGGAAGGCAAGGGCAAGAGTGGTAGGCAGGGCAAAGCAAAGCCAGCAAGTGGTAAGTAGTGCGAGGCAAGGCAGACGTAGGCAAAGGAAGCAGAGCAAGGGTAGCTTAAAAAGAACTAGACAAGGTACTGAAGGCAAGGCAAGACCAAGAGACTCGGAGTGCCTTTCCTTGCCAAGGCAAGGACATAAGTGCCAGTGTTGCTGGAGCAGATGTTAAGGTAGCATGGGGAGGAATAGTCCAGCAAGACATTTCTCTTCTGGCCCCTGGGCGTGTAGGGGCAATTGTTGGACATATTCAATACTGGAGGTGGATCAGTGGATGGATGTGTTGTATTTTGGAGGAGGGGATGCCGTTTCTTTGGAGATGGGCTTGTAGTTGCTCTCTTTGGCAAGGAAAGCAGGTTTGGATGTGCACATCAGGTGCTCTTAGGGATTTTAAAGGCTTTTCCCAAGAGGCAGTTCTCCGGGTTGGAGCTGTTGAGCTGTCCGTGGGAATGCAAAGGCCAAGCTTGTGAGCCTTTTGTCCTGGTGCCTTTAGTGTGTGAGCAGTCCGTGGTGCCGTTGTCTTGGGATGCTGACTCTGGGAGAGGGAAGGCTTAGGATGGTACCTAGAGCTGAGAAGGAAAGTTCTGAGAACAGCGTGTGTGCTGCTAGTTTGAGGGGTGCAGTTGAAGTTGCAGGCAGCAAGATCTTCCTCAGCCCGCACTGTTTTGAGCTCTGTTTTTGCCAGATGGTTTCAAGTTGGTGGGCAGAATCTGCGAGAGGGAAAAGATTGGTTTGGGCCAAAGAGGTTTGTCTGCCTCTTGGAGTGTGGTATAAAGAAGAGTCCGCTCTTGGAAGGGGAAGATGAGGGAAATCTTTTTGTCCTGAGGTGCTGTTGATTTGAGTGCAGGGACGTTTGCAACTTGCCTCTGCCCTTGGGGTGGTTTCGAGCAGCGCCAGGCGCTTGGCCTTCTTTTGCAAGTCGTCAGCGCCATCGTGTGCTTGTTTCGAGGAGCGCTGACAGTGCCGGGGAAAAAGCCAAGCGTTTCGCTGGCTCGGCCCCAGTCATGTGCGAGCAGTTGTTGGAAGAGCTCCGCTGTGCATCCTGCCTCTTGGAGACACAAAAGAATGTGATCCTGCGCGTAGCGGGGAAGCAAGAGGAATCTTTTCATTGTTGGCTGTGCAGTTACTAAGCGGCAAAAGTCAAGGCAGCTGCAGCACGGCCTCTTTCTTTCAGAACCTTTTCTGTGCCATCATGAACATGCTCAACATGGAACTCGTACCCACTGAACTGCATCAAAGGCCTTGGAGATACGCACTTTCCTTCAAGCTCTAGGTACCATCTTACCCTCCACCTCTCGCCGATCCCAAAGCCCTTCCAAACATCCAGCAGCTGCACGCAGAGAACAAATGCTAGAAGAAGGCGTTGGCCTTCATAGTGCCTCTAAAGTCCGTAAACTAGGCGAAACATTGCAGTGACCAGCACTTTCCTTCGCAACTATCTATAGAGCGTCATCACATTCTCTCAGAGTGGCTAAGTCCACCCTTGCAGCACAGCAGCGTTTCTGGCCACAGTTCGGACTGAGAGATGGGCCAGGTGAGAAAGCATTTGTTGACTATCCCTCGTCTCTGGAAGACTTGATACTCGCAGCGCAATCACGTTCACACACCTTCAGTGTGGCCAAGTTCAAGCAGCTAGAGCTCAGAGAGACGGGAGAGTCAGGAGAGAAGCCGTTCCAAAAGTACCGTGTACTTACAGCAGCATTCAAACTGTGCACAGCAGTCTGCAGCACTGTAGACTGCGGCTTCTCTGACAGATGTGCCATCCCATTGTTGGCTCTCGCAGCTCGGTTGCTAGCTGCTCTCCTGAAGAAAAGAACTAGAAGGAAAAGCCAATGCTGGGCTGCACCTTCCCCTTGCCTCCCGTAAAGCCACTTCAACTCCCCGCTGCACTCTCTACTTCCCCTCTCCTTGCCATCGACCACTGTGTTTTCTGCATCTCGGAGCCCAAAGGTAAGCGCCAGTGTTCCCAGGGATGCTTGGAAGAGGAATAAGTTGTAGCACAAGTAAGTAGCTGCCGTTGAACTTCCTCCTTCTCAATGCTAACGTGAATTCGGCAGGAGGGGAGCGCCAGCCACGCTCCTTTCTCAGTTTGTACGCTGCAGACACGAGCCCGGTGCTCTTCACCTTCGTTCGGCCTCTTTGGTACCCATTGTCGCGCTTTCATTCTGTCAGAGTCGAGCCGTCACCTACTTGGCACACAGAGCACTGTGCCAGCAGCGAAATGCTCCAGCCGACTGCTTCTGCTGACACACGCCTGGGCTATGCACTTTCCCTCTCAGCGACATACAGCAACACATTCGGTCTTTCTTGTTTTCCAAATGTAAAGGGAAAGATTCTCGGCTACGTCTGGCATAGAGAACAGTTTTAGGTCAACAAGCTTACCCAGAACTTACCCTCGACACGTGGAAACCTGTATTTGCACCACATTCCAGTGGCAGCTCTCTTTCCTTTACAGGCTGCACAGCGCTGTCAGATCGCGATGCTGTCTGCACCTGCCTTCTCACTTCCAAGTACCACCGTGAACCTTAGAGCCTTGCGGGGAGTGAAGGCATGGATAGTCGTCTCGCACAGAAGAACATGCAAGGATGAAAGGATGTTCTTCCTTTCTCCTCCTTCTTGACCAAATTGTCGTGCTGTGTTGAAAGTCTTGGCCAGCGAAAAGCTACTCCAGCAAGTGTTTCTCTCCTGACGCATTTTGCTGAGCAAAAGCTACACGGACAGTTTGGACTCTGTGAAACAGCAAGAAAATGATTGTACGTCGAGCTGAGGAAAATCCGTGCACAGCACACTGTGGATGCGTGCAGTGTTCGCGCTGAAGAGCGGCAAAGCTCAAAGGCATCGCTGGGCTTCAGTTCTGTCCAGACCGCAGAAGGCAAAGAACGAAGCAACTGGGCACCGGGGTAACGTACTCAGTGGAGTGAATTTCAAATGTCCAGCCAAGAGCTGCTTCACAAGCAGATTCAGCTGAGAATGCTCTGGCTGCTTCACAAAGTAAGGCGCAGCCGTTGCACTCCATCACACAACCTGGCCAGAAGCAGGTTCTTACACCTTCAGTGCTGCAGAGTCCATGCAGCTCGAGCACCCCCAGAAGGACGCGTCCAGCTGGAAGTCGTTCTTCAAGTACCCCCCTCTTCCAAGTAGTCTTGAAACTGAGCACAACACACTGCGGCTCGGCAGCTTCCTTCTCAGATAGATGTGCCGTCACATTATTCACTCTCGCAGCTCAGTTGCCCACTTGCAGCAGCTGCTCCCAAAGAAAAAGGCTCCAGAAGGAAAAGCCACTGTTGGGCTGCCCTTTCCCCTTGCCTCACGTAAAGCACCAGAAACTGTCCGCTGCACTCTCTATTTCCATTCTCCGCTGCGTCTACCCCTGTAATCTCTGCATCTCGAAGCCTACACCTCGGCACAGTTCTTTCCAGGGAAAGCTGGAAGAGAAATAGGTGGCAGCACAAGTAGCTGCAAGTTGAACTTTCTGTTTTCAACTGCTACTTTGAATCTGACAACAAGCCAGTGGCAGCCACGCTTCCTCTTGCAGCCTGTGCGTAAAACCACCTAAACACCACGATGCACTCTGCACTTGCCTTCTCCTCGGCATCGACCACTGTGTTTTCTGCATCTCGAAGCCTAAAGTTAGGCGATATTGTTCCCCGGTAGGGCTGGAAGAGGAACAGGTAGCAGTAGAGCTAAAAGTAGCTATCGTTGATCTTCCATCTTCCCAATGCTAATGTGAATTCAGCAGGCAGACGAGTGGCAGCCACGCTCCTCTCTCAGCGTATACGTTCAGCGCACGAGCCCGGTGATCAGCGCCGTTGTTCAGCCTCTTAAGCACCCATGTCATGCTTTCAATCTGCCGGAGTCAAACCATTGTCTACTTGCACAGAGAGCACGGTGCCGGCAGAGAAACGGTCAAGGCCCCTTCCACTGCCGAAACACGCCTGAGCTATGCACTTTCCCTCGCAGCGCCAGGTAGCACCGCGTTCTGACTGCGTTGTAGCCTGAATCTTAAGGGAAAGATTCTCGGCTACGTCTTGCACAGAGAACAGTTCTAGACCAACAAGCTTACCCAGAGCTTACCCTTGACGCGTGGAAACCCGTGTTTGCACCACATTCCAGTGGCAGGCCTCTTTCATTTACAGCCTACAGAGTGCCATCAGATCGTGGTGCTCTCTGCACCTTCCTTCTCAGTTCCAAGTAACACCGTGAACCGAATAGCCTTGCAGGGAGTGAAGACGTGGATAGGCATTCCACAGAGAAGAATGTGCCAGGATGAAATGATGTTCTTTTTAACCCTAACCCTAACCCTAAACCCAACCCCTAACCCTTAACCTAACCCTAACCCTAACCCTAACCCGAACCCCAACACTACCCCGAACCTGAATCCGAACCCAAACCCAAACCCTAACCCTAACCCTAACACTAACCCCTAACCCTCACTCTAACCCAACCCTAACCCTAACCTGAACGCTAACTAACTTTAACCCGAACCTGAACCCGAACCCTAACCCTAACGCTAACCCAAGCCCTAATCCGAACCCGAACCCTAACCTGAACCCCGAACCCAGAACCCTAACCCTAACCTGAACCCCGAACCCTGAACCCTAGTCCCCTAACCCTAGTCCCCTAACTAGTTGATTAGTACTAACTAGTATGCTAACTAGTACCGTAACTAGTATGCTAACTAGTACCCTAATGCTAACGAGTAGGCTAACTAGCCCCCCTAACTCGCTGACTAGTATGCTTACTAGTACCCTAACCCTGAATAGTCCCCTAACTAGTCGACTTGTACTAACTAGTATGCCTTCTAGTACCCTAACTAGTATTCTAACTACTATCCTAACACTACCGAGTAGGCTAACTAGTCCCCTAACGAGTTGACTAGTACTAACTAGTACACTTATTAGTACCCTAACACTAACAAGTAGATTAATTAGTCCCCTAACCAGTTTACCAGTACTAACTAGTATGCTGACTAGTACCCGAACTAGTATGCTAACTAGTACCCTAACGCTAAGGAGTAGGCTAACCAGTCCCCTAACTAGTTGACTAGTACTAACTAGTATGCTAACTAGTACTTTAACCATAATGCTAATGCCAATGAGTAGTCCCCTACTAGCTGACTTGTACTAACTAGTATGCTAACTAGCACACTAACTAGTACCCCAACACTAGCACTAAATAGTAGCATAATTAGTACTCTTACGCAAAGGAGTACCTGAAGCAGTACTGTTAGTAGAAGTGTTACCCAACCCTAAATGGGAAACAAATGCAGAAATGACCACGGGAGCCGAATGGAACCCAGAAATGAACCCAGAAGTGGACCCGGAAGTGACGGGGAAGGTGAAAGCGGACCTGGAACGGGACGCAGAAGTGTCAGGGGAAGCGGAACCCGGAAGTGACATCGGAAATGATGTCATTAACGAGAAATGGGTCCGGGTCCGGGTCCGGGTCCGGGTCCGGGTCCGGGTCCGGGTCCGGGTCTGGGTCCGGGTTCGGGTCCAGGGTTAGGGTTAGGGTTAGGGTTCGGGTCCGGGGTTAGGGGTTAGGGTTAGGGTTAGGGGTTAGGGTTAGGGTTAGGGTTAGGGTTAGGGTTAGGGTTAGGGTTAGGGTTAGGGTTAGGGTTAGGGTTAGGGTTAGGGGTTAGGGTTAGGGTTAGGGTTAGGGTTAGGGTTAGGGTTAGGGTTAGGGTTAGGGTTAGGGTTAGGGTTAGGGTTTGGGGTTAGGGTTAGGGTTAGGGTTAGGGTTAGGGTTAGGGTTAGGGTTAGGGTTAGGGTTAGGGTTAGGGTTAGGGTTAGGGTTAGGGTTAGGGTTAGGGTTAGGGTTAGGGTTAGGGTTAGGGTTAGGGTTAGGGTTAGGGTTAGGGTTAGGGTTAGGGTTAGGGTTAGGGTTAGGGTTAGGGTTAGGGTTAGGGTTAGGGTTAGGGTTAGGGTTAGGGTTAGGGTTAGGGTTAGGGTTAGGGTTAGGGTTAGGGTTAGGGTTAGGGTTAGGGTTAGGGTTAGGGTTAGGGTTAGGGTTAGGGTTAGGGTTAGGGTTAGGGTTAGGGTTAGGGTTAGGGTTAGGGTTAGGGTTAGGGTTAGGGTTAGGGTTAGGGTTAGGGTTAGGGTTAGGGTTAGGGTTAGGGTTAGGGTTAGGGTTAGGGTTAGGGTTAGGGTTAGGGTTAGGGTTAGGGTTAGGGTTAGGGTTAGGGTTAGGGTTAGGGTTAGGGTTAGGGTTAGGGTTAGGGTTAGGGTTAGGGTTAGGGTTAGGGTTAGGGTTAGGGTTAGGGTTAGGGTTAGGGTTAGGGTTAGGGTTAGGGTTAGGGTTAGGGTTAGGGTTAGGGTTAGGGTTAGGGTTAGGGTTAGGGTTAGGGTTAGGGTTAGGGTTAGGGTTAGGGTTAGGGTTAGGGTTAGGGTTAGGGTTAGGGTTAGGGTTAGGGTTAGGGTTAGGGTTAGGGTTAGGGTTAGGGTTAGGGTTAGGGTTAGGGTTAGGGTTAGGGTTAGGGTTAGGGTTAGGGTTAGGGTTAGGGTTAGGGTTAGGGTTAGGGTTAGGGTTAGGGTTAGGGTTAGGGTTAGGGTTAGGGTTAGGGTTAGGGTTAGGGTTAGGGTTAGGGTTAGGGTTAGGGTTAGGGTTAGGGTTAGGGTTAGGGTTAGGGTTAGGGTTAGGGTTAGGGTTAGGGTTAGGGTTAGGGTTAGGGTTAGGGTTAGGGTTAGGGTTAGGGTTAGGGTTAGGGTTAGGGTTAGGGTTAGGGTTAGGGTTAGGGTTAGGGTTAGGGTTAGGGTTAGGGTTAGGGTTAGGGTTAGGGTTAGGGTTAGGGTTAGGGTTAGGGTTAGGGTTAGGGTTAGGGTTAGGGTTAGGGTTAGGGTTAGGGTTAGGGTTAGGGTTAGGGTTAGGGTTAGGGTTAGGGTTAGGGTTAGGGTTAGGGTTAGGGTTAGGGTTAGGGTTAGGGTTAGGGTTAGGGTTAGGGTTAGGGTTAGGGTTAGGGTTAGGGTTAGGGTTAGGGTTAGGGTTAGGGTTAGGGTTAGGGTTAGGGTTAGGTTAGGGTTAGGGTTAGGGTTAGGGTTAGGGTTAGGGTTAGGGTTAGGGTTAGGGTTAGGGTTAGGGTTAGGGTTAGGGTTAGGGTTAGGGTTAGGGTTAGGGTTAGGGTTAGGGTTAGGGTTAGGGTTAGGGTTAGGGTTAGGGTTAGGGTTAGGGTTAGGGTTAGGGTTAGGGTTAGGGTTAGGGTTAGGGTTAGGGTTAGGGTTAGGGTTAGGTTAGGGTTAGGGTTAGGGTTAGGGTTAGGGTTAGGGTTAGGGTTAGGGTTAGGGTTAGGGTTAGGTTAGGGTTAGGGTTAGGGTTAGGGTTAGGGTTAGGGTTAGGGTTAGGGTTAGGGTTAGGGTTAGGGTTAGGGTTAGGGTTAGGGTTAGGGTTAGGGTTAGGGTTAGGGTTAGGGTTAGGGTTAGGGTTAGGGTTAGGGTTAGGGTTAGGGTTAGGGTTAGGGTTAGGTTAGGGTTAGGGTTAGGGTTAGGGTTAGGGTTAGGGTTAGGGTTAGGGTTAGGGTTAGGGTTAGGGTT